>NW_028327408.1:0-5000 GCF_031878675.1 Megascapheus bottae | reverse complement strand
AACAATAACCCTAAACCTACCCTACCCTGAATCCTAACCCTACCCCTACACCTAACCCTAACCCTAACCCTAACCCTACCCCTACCCTTAACCCTAACCCTAATCCTAAACCTAGCCCTAGCCCTAGCCCTAACAACAAATCTAACCCTACCCTAACCCTAACCATAAACCTACCCCTAACCCTAACCTTAATCGTAAACTACCCCTAACGCTAACCCAAACACTAACCCTACCACTATCCCTACCCCTAACCCTAACACTAAACCTACCCCTACCCCTAACCCTAACCCTACCACTATCCGTACCCCTAACCCTACCACTAACCCTACCCCTACCCCTAAAGCTAACCCTAACCCTAACCCTAACCCATAACCCTACCCCTACCCCTACCCCTACCCCTTCCCCTACCCCTAACCCTAACACTAACCTTACCCCTTCCCTTACCCCTACCCCTAACCCTAACCCTAATTCTACCCCTACCCCTAACCCTAACCCTAAACCTAACCTTAGACATAACCCTAACCCTAACCCTAACCCTAGCCCTAGCCATAACCCTAACCCTAACCCTACCCCTACCCCTAACCCTAACCCTAACCCTTACCCTACCCCTAACCTTAACCCTAACCCTAACCCTAACCCTACCCCTACACCTAACACTACCACTAACCCTAACCGTACCCCTAACCCTAACATTAACCCTAACTCCAACCCTAAAACCCTAACCATAATCCTAACCCTAACCCTCACCCTAACCCTAGCCCTTGCCCTAACCCTAAAACCCTAACCCTAATCCTAACCCTAAACCTAACCTAACCCTAACCCTAGCCCTAAATCTAACCCTAACCCTAAACCTAATCCTATTTCTACCGTACACACAACCCTAAGCCTAACTCTACCCCGACCCCTACCCCTACCCCTACCCCTAACCCTAACCCTACCCGTACCCCTAACGCTAACACTAGCCCTAACCCTAATCGTAACCATAATCCTAGACCTAGCCCTAACACTAACCATAACCCTACACCTAACCCAACCCTAACCCTAACCCTAAGCCTACCCCTAACCATAACCCTAATCCTAACCCTAAGCCTACTCCTAACGCTAACCCTAACCCTAATCCTCACCCTAACTCTAACCGTACCCCTAACCCTAACCCTAAACCTAAACCTAACCCTACCTCTAACCCTAACCATAATCCTAAACCTAACCCTAGCCCTATCCCTAACAATAACCCTAACCCTACCTACCCAGAACCCTAACCCTACCCCTACACCTAACCCTAACCCTACCCCTAACCCTAACCCTAATCCTAAACCTAGCCCTAGCCCTAGCCCTAACAATAACCCTAACCCTACCCTACCCCTACACCTACACCTAACCCTAACCCTAACCCTAATCCTAACACTAAACCTAACACTAACCCTACCACTATCCCTACCCCTATCCCTAACACTAACCCTAACCCTACCCCTAACGCTAACCCTAGCCCTAGCCCTAACCCTAACCATAACCCTACACCTAATCCAACCCTAACCCTAAACCTAACCCTACCCTTAACCGTAACCCTAAACCTAACCCTAAGCCTACTCCTAAGGATAATCCTAACCCTAACCCTCATCCTAAATCTAAACGTACCCCTAACCCTAACCCTAACCCTAAACCTAACCCTACACCTAACCCTACACCTAACCCTAACCCTAACCCTAACCTTAAACCTAACCCTACCCTTAACCATAACCCTAAACCTAACCCTAAGCCTACTCCTAAGGCTAACCCTAACCCTAAACCTCACCCTAAATCTAACCGTACCCCTAACCCTAACTCTAACCCTACACCTAACGCTAACCCTAACCCTACCCCTAACCCTAACACTAACACTACCCCTACCCCTATCCCTACCCCTAACCCTAACACTAACACTAACCCTACCTCTTCCCTTACCCCTACACCTAACCCTAACCCTAATCCTACCCCTACTCCTAACCCTAACCCTAAACCTAACTTTAGCCCTAACCCTAACCCTAACCCTAACACTAGCCCTAACCCTAACCCTAACCTTAACACTAACCCTACCCCTAACCCTAATCCTAACCCTAACCCTAACCCTACACCTACCCCTACCTCTACCCCTACCCCTAATCCTAACCCTAACCATAACCCTACCCCTAACATTAACACTAACCCTAACCCTACCCCTACGCCTACCCCTACGCCTACCCCTAACCCTACCCCTAACCCTACCTGTAACCCTAAACCTAAATCCAACCCGAACCCTAACTCTAAAACCCTAACCCTAATCCTAACCCTAACCCTAACCCTAGCCCTAGTCCTAACAGTAAACATAATCCTAACCCTAGCCCTAGCCCTAACACTAACCCAAAACCTAACCCTAGACCTAGTCCTAGCCCTAACCCTAACCCTAAGCCTAGCCCTAAGCCTAACCCTGGCCCTAGCCCTAACCCTAACTATAAGCCGAACCCTAACCCTAACCCTACCCCTACCCCTAACCCTAACCCTAACCGTAACCCTACTCCTACCTCTACCCCACCCCTATCCCTAACCCTAATCCTAACCCTACCCCTAACTCTAATCCTAACCCTACTCCTACCCTAAGTCTACACCTAACCCTAACCCTAACCCTAATCCAACCACTACCCCTACCCCTAAACTTAACCCTAACCATAACCCTACCCCTAAACCTAAACCTATCCCTACCCCTAACCCTACCCCTAAACCTAAACCTAACCCTAAACCTACCCCTACCCTTACCCCTAACCCTAACCCAAACCCTAACCCTAAAACCCTAACCCTAATCCTAACCCTAACCATAACCCTAGACCTAGCCCTAATAATAACCATAACCCTACACCAAACCCAACCCTAACCTTAACCCTATCCCTACACTTAACACTAACATGAACCCTAACCCTAACCCTAACCCTACCCCTAACCCTAACCCTACCCATAACACTCAACCTAACCCTACTCCTAACCCTAACCCTAACCATAACCCTAACCATCCACCTAACACTAACCCTAACCCTGACCCTAAACCTACCCATAACCGTAACCCTAACCCTAAGTCTAACCCTATCCTTACCCCTACCCCTAACATTAACCCTAACAATACACCTAACTGTAACCCTAAACCTAACCCTAAAGCTACTCCTAACGCTAACACTAACCCTAAACCTAACCCTAACCCTAAAGACAACCCTAACCCTAACCCTAACCCTAACCCTAACCCTACCCAAACCCCAACCCTAAACCTAACCCTACCCCTACCCCTAACTCTACCCCTACCCCTAACCCTAACCCTAACCCTAACACTAACCATAAACCTACCACTATCCCTACCCATACCCCTACACATAACCCTAATACTGACCCTAACCGTACCCCTAACCTTAACCCTATCCCTAACCCTAACCCTAAAACCCTAACCATAATCCTAACTCTAACCGTAACCCTAACCCCAGCCCTTGTCCTAAACCTAAACCTAACCATAACTCTAGCCCTAGCCCTAACCCTAACCCTAACCCTACCCTACTCCTAACCCTAGCCCACCCCTACCACTAAACCTAACCATACCACTACCCCTACCCCTACCCCTACCCCTAACCCTGCCCCAAACCCTAACCCGAACCCTAACACTAGCCCTAAACCTAACCCTACGCCTAACCCTAGCCCTACCACTAACCCTACCCCTAACCCTACCCCTAACCTTACCCCTATCCCTAACCCTAACCCTAACCCTACCCCTAACCCTAAACCTAACCCTAACCCTAATCCTAAACCTAACCCTAGCCCTAGCCCTAACAATAACCCTAAACCTAACCCTACCCCTACCCCTAACCCTACCCCTCACCCTAACACTAACCCTAACCCTAAATCTACCCCTAACCCTAACCCTCACCAAAACCCTACCCCTAACCCTAACCCTAACGCTAACCCTGCCACTATCCCTACCCCTAACCCTAACACTAACCCTACCCCTAACGCTAACCCTAATTCTAACTCTACCCCTACCCCTAACCTTACCCCTACCCCTACCCCTATCCCTACCCCTACCCCTAACCCTAACCCTAAACCTCACCCTAACTCTAACCGTAGCCCTGACCGTAACCCTAACTCTAAACCTAAACCTAGCCCTAAAACTAACCCTAACCCAAACCCTAAACCTACCCCTAACTGTAACCCTAACCGTCACCCTAAGCCTGCCCCTAACGATAACCCTAACCCTACCACTAACGCTAACCCTAACCCTACTCCTAACCCTATCCCTACCCCTACCCCTCCCCTAACCCTAACACTAACCCTAATCCTACCCCTACCCCTAACCCTAACCCTAATCCTACCCCTAGCCCTAACCCTAAACCTAACCCTAACCTTAGACATAGCCCTAACCCTAACCCTACCCCTAGCCCTAGCCCTAACCATAACCCTAACGCTAACCCTACCGCTAACCCTAACCCTAATCCTAACCCTAATTCTAACCCTAACCCTATCCCTAACAATAACCATAACCCTACCCCTACGCCTACCCCTACCCCTAACCCTAACCCTACCCCTAACGCAACCCCTAACCCTAACCCGAACCCTAACCCGAACCCTAACCCTAAACCCTAACCCTAATCCCAACCCTAACCATAACCCTAAAACTAGCCCTAGTCCTAACCCTAAACAGAACCCTAACCCCAGACCTCCCACTAACCCTAACCCTAACCCTTACCCTAACTCTACCCCTATCCCTAACTCTACACCTACCCCTACCCCTAACCCTAACCCTACCCCTAACCCAACCCCTAAACCTAACCCTACCCCTACCCCTACCCCTTACCCTAACCCTAACCTTAACTCTACCCCTACCCCTAACCCTACCCCTAACCCTAACTCAAACCCTAACCCTAACCCTAACCCTACTTCTAACCCTAACCCTAACCCTAAATCTACCCCTACTTCTAACCCTAACCCTAACCCTAGCCCTACCCCTACCCCTA
>NW_028327406.1:165000-197500 GCF_031878675.1 Megascapheus bottae | reverse complement strand
TAAGGGTTAGGGTTAGGGATAGGGTAGGGTTAGGTTTTGGGTTAGGGTTAAGGTAGAGTAATGGTTAGGGTTAGGTTTAGGGTTAGGGTTGGGTTAGAGTTAGGGTAAGGGTAGGGTTAGGGTTAGGTTAGGGTTAGGTAAGGGTTAGATTTAGGGTTATGGTAGGTTAGGGTTAGGGTTATGGTTAGGGTAAGGTTTAGGGTTTTGTTTGGGTTAGGGAAAGGGAAGGGTTAGGGTTCGGGTTAGGGTTAGGCTAAGAATTAGGGTTAGGGTTAGGGTAAGTGTTAGGGTTAGGGTTAGGGTTAGGGTGGGCATTAGGTTAGGGTTGGGTTAGGGTAAGGGTAAGGGTTAGAGTTATTGTTTTTAGGGTTAGGGTAAGGGTAACGTTTAGGGTTAGTTTTGAGGTGAGGATAAGGGTAAGGGTTAGGGTTAGGGTTATGGTTAGGGATTAGGGTTAGGGTTAGGGTTAGGATAAATGTTAGGTTTAGGGTGAGGGTGAGGGTTAAGGTTAGAGTTAGGGATAGGGTAAGGGATAGGGTTAGGTTTAGGGTAAGGGTAAGGTTTAGGGTTAGGGTTAGGGTTAGGGTTAATGTAAGGGTAAGTGTTAGGATTAGGGTTAGAGTTAGGTTTAGGGTTAGGGTTGGGTTTAGGTTAGGGTTAGGGTATGGATAAGGGTTAGGGTTAGGGTTAGGGTTAGGGTTAGGTTTAGGGTTAGGGTTAAGGTAAGGGTAAGGTTTTGGGTTAGGTTTAGGGTTAGGGTTAGGGTTATGGTTAGGGTACGGGTTAGGGTTATGGTTAGGGTTAGGGTAACGGTAAGGGTTAGGGTTAGGGGTAGGGGTAGGGGTAGGGGTAGGGGTAGGGTTAGGGTTAGAGTTCGGGTTAGGGTAAGGGAAAGGTTTAAGGTTAGGTTTAGGGTTAGGGTTAGGGTAAAGGGTAAGGGTTAGGGTTAGCGTTAGGGTTAGGTTTAGGTTTACGGTTAGGTTTAGGGTTAGGGTTACGGTTAGGGTAAGGATTCGGGTTAGTCTTAGGGTTAGGGTAAGGGTTAGTGTTAGGGTTAAGGTAAGGGTTAGGGTTAGGGTTAGGGTAAGGGTTAGGGTTAGGTAGGGTAAGGGTAAGGTTTAGGGTTAGGGTTAGGGTTAGGGTTGGGGTAAGGGTTAGGGTTAGGGTTACGGTTAGGGTTAGGGTTAAGGTTAAGGTAAGGGTAAGGGTTAGGTTTAGGTTTAGGGTTACGGTTAGGGTTAGAGTTGTTGTAAGGGTAAGAGTTAGTGTTAAGTTTAGGGTTAGTGATAAGGTTAGTTTTAGGGTAAGCGTTAGGGGTAGGGAAAGGGTTAGGGTTAGGTTTAGGGTTAGGTTTACGGTAAGGGTGAGGGTTAGGGTTAGTTTTAGGGTTTGGTTAAGGATAGGGTTAGGGTTAGGGTAAGGGTAAGGTTTAGTGTTAGGGAATGGGTTAGGGTTATGGTTAGCGTGAGGGTTAGGGTTAGGTTAGGGGTAAGGATTGAGTTTCGGTTTAAGTTTAGGGCAAGGGTTAGGTTCAGGGTTAGGGTTAGGGTTACGTTTAGGGTAAGGTATGGGTTAGGGTTAGGGTTAGGGTTAGGATTAGGGTTAGGGTTAGGGGTAAGGGTTAGGGTTAGGATTAAGGTTAGGGGTTAGAGTTAGGGTAAGGGTAAGGGTTAGGGTTATGGTTAAGGTTTAGGGTTAGGGTTAGGATTAGGGTTAGTTTTAGGTTTAGGGTTAAAGTAAGTGTAAGGGTTATGGTTAGGTTTAGGGTTAGGGTTAGGGATAGCGTAAGTGTTAGGTTAGGTTTAGGATAAGGGTATCGTTTACAGTTAGGTTTAGGGTTAGGTTTAGGGTAAGGGTAAGGGTTAGGGTTAGGGATAGGGTTAGGTTTAGGTTTACGGTTAGGGTTAGGGTTAGGGTTAGAGGAAGGGTAAGGGTAAGTGTTAGGGTTAGGGTTAGTGTTAGGATGAGGGTAAGGGATAGGGTTAGGGTTAAGTTTAGGGGTGAGCGTGAGGGTAAGGGTAAGGGTTTGGTTAGGGTTAGGGGTTAGGTTTAGGGTTAGGGTTAGGTTTAGGTTTAGGGTTAGGGTAAGGGTAAGGGTAAGGGTTAGCGTTAGGGTTAGGGTTAGGTTTAGGGTTAGGGTTAGGGTTAGGGTAAGGGTAAGGGTTAGGATTAGGGTTAGGTTAGGGTTAGTGTTAGGGTTAGGGTTAGGCTAAGGTTTTAGAGTTAGGATTAGGGTGAGGGTTAGGGTTAGTCTTAGGGTTAGGGTAAGGGTTAGAGTTAGGTTTAGGGTTAGCATTAAGGTTAGGGTTAGGGTAAGGGTAGGGGTTGGGGTTAGGGTTAGGGTTAGGGTAAGGGTAAGGTTTAGGGCTAGGGTTGGGGTTTCGGTTAGGGTTAGGGTTAGAGCTAGGTTTAGGGTAAGGGTAAGGTTTAGGGTTAGGGTTAGGGTTAAGGTAAGGTTAAAGGTTAGGGTTAGGGTTAGGTTTAGGGTTAAGGTAAGGGTTAGGGTTAGGGTTAGCGTTAGGGTTAGGGTTATGTTTATGTTTGGAGTTAAGGTTAGGGTTAGGGTTAGGGTTAGGATAAGGTTTAGGGTTAGGTTTAGGGTGAGGGTTAGGGTTAGGGTAAGTGTTAGGGATAGGGTTAGCGTTAGGGTTAGGGTAAGGGTTATGGTTAGGGTTATCGTAAAAGCAAGGGTTAGGGGTAGGTATAGGTTTAGGGTTAGGGTTAGGGGTAAGGGTTAGGGTTAGGGGTAAGGGTTAGGGTTAGGTTTAGGGTAAGGGTAAGGGTTAGGGTTATGGTTAGGGTTTAGGGTTAGGGTTAGGATTAGGGTTAATTTTAGGTTTAGGGTTAGTTTTAGGTTTAGGGTTAAAGTAAGTGTAAGGGTTAGGGTTAGGTTTAGGGTTAGGGTTAGGGATAGGGTAAGGGTTAGGTTAAGTTTAGGATAAGGGTAAGGTTTACAGTTAGGTTTAGGGTTAGGGTTAGAGTAAGGTAAGTGTTAGGGTTAGGGTTAGGATGAGGGTAAGGGATAGGGTTAGGTTTAAGGTTAGGGGTTAGTGTGAGGTTAAGGGTAAGGGTTAGGGTTAGGGTTAGGGTTTAGGGTTAGGGTTAGGGTTAGGTTTAGGGTTAGGGTTAGGGTAAGGGTAAGGGTTAGGGTTAGCGTTAGGGTTAGGGTTAGGGTTAGGGTTAGGGTAAGGGTAAGGGTAAGGGTTAGGGTTAGAGTTAGGCTTAAGGTTAGGGTTAGTGTTAGGGTTAGGGTTAGTGTAAGTGTAATGGTTAGGGTTAGGATTAGGGTTAGGGTAAGGGTTAGGGTTAGGGTTAGGGTTAGGTTTAGGTTTAGGGTTAGGGTTAGGGTAAAGGTTAGGGTAAGGTTCAGGGTTAGCATTAAGGTTAGGGTTAGGGTTAGGGTAAGAGTAAGGGTTAGGGTTAGGGTTAAGGTAGGGTTAGGGGTTAGGGTTAGGGTTAGGGTTACGGTTAGGTTTAGGGTTAGGGTTAGGGTAAGGGTAAGGGTTAGGGTTAGAATTAGGTTTAGGGTAAGGTTTAGGGTTAGGGTTAGGATTAGGGTTAGGTTTCAGATTAGGGTTAGGTTTAGGGTTAGGCTTAGGGTTAGGGTAAGTTTTAGGGTTAGGGTTAGGGTAAGGGTTAGTGTTAGTGTTAGTGTTAGGGTTAGTGTAAGGGTTAGGGTTAGGCTTAGAGTTAGGGCAAGGGTTATGGTTAGGGTTATGGTTACGGTTATGGTAAGAGAAAGGGATAGGGTTAGGTTAGGTTTAGGGTTAGGGTTAGTGTTAGGGTAAGGTTTAGGGTTAGCGTTAGCGTTAGGGTTAGGGTAAGGTTTAGGGTTAGGGTTAGGGATAGGGTTGGGTTTAGGTTTAGGGTTAGGGTATGGTTAAGGTTTAGGGTTAGGGTTAGGGTTAGGTTTAGGGTTAGGATAAGGGTTAGGGTTAGCTTTAGGGTAAGGATAAGATTAGGGTTAGGGTTAGGGTTAGGGTTAGGGGTTAGGGTTAGGGTTAGGGTTAGGGTTATGGTAAGGGTAAGGTTTAGGGTTAGGGTTAGTGTTAGGGTAAGGATTAGGTTTAGAGTTAGGGTTAGGGTTAGGGTTAGGGTTAGGGTTAGGGTTATGGTTACGGTTATGGTAAGAGAAAGGGATAGGGTTAGGTTAGGTTTAGGGTTAGGGTTAGTGTTAGGGTAAGGTTTAGGGTTAGGGTTAGCGTTAGGGTTAGGGTAAGGTTTAGGGTTAGGGTTAGGGATAGGGTTGGGTTTAGGTTTAGGGTTAGGGTATGGTTAAGGTTTAGGGTTAGGGTTAGGGTTAGGTTTAGGGTTAGGATAAGGGTTAGGGTTAGCTTTAGGGTAAGGATAAGATTAGGGTTAGGGTTAGGGTTAGGGTTAGGGGTTAGGGTTAGGGTTAGGGTTAGGGTTATGGTAAGGGTAAGGTTTAGGGTTAGGGTTAGTGTTAGGGTAAGGATTAGGTTTAGACTTAGGGTTAGGGTAAGGGTTAGAGTTAGGTTTAGGGTTAGCATTAAGGTTAGGGTTAGGGTTAGGGTTAGGGGTTGAGGTTAGGGTTAGGGTTAGGGGTTAGGGTTAGGGTTAGGGTTAGGGTTAGGGGTTAGGGTTAGGGTTAGGGTTAGGGTTAGGGTAAGGGTAAGGTTTAGGGTTAGGGTTAGGGTTAGGGTAAGGATTAGGGTTAGTCTTAGGGTTAGGGTAAGTGTAAGAGTTAGGTTTAGGGTTAGCATTAAGGTTAGTGTTAGGGTAAGGGGAGGGGTTGGGGTTAGGGTTAGGGTTAGGGTAAGGGTAAGGTTTAGGGTAGGGTTAGGGTTAGAGGGTTAGAGCTAGGGTTAGTGTAAGGGTAAGGTTTAGGGTTAGGGTTAGGGTTAGGGTTAGGGTTAAGGTAAGGGTAAGGGTTAGGTTTAGGGTTAGGATTAGGGTTAGGGTTACGGTAAGGGTTAGGGTTAGGTTTAGGGTAAGGGTAAGGTTTAAGTTTAGGGTTAGGGTAAGAGTTAGAGTTAGGGTAAGGGTTAGGGTTAGGTTTAAGGTTAGGGTTAGGGTAAGGTTAAGGGTTAGGTTTGGGGTTAGTGTTAGGGTTAGTGTTAGCGTAAGGGTAAGGGTAAGTGTTAGGGTTATGTTTAGGGTTGGGGTTAAGGTTCGGGTTAGGGTTAGGGTAAGGGTAAGGGTTAGGGTTAAGGTTAGGAGAAGGTTTAGGGTTAGGTTTAGGGTGAGGGTTAGGGATAAGGGTTCGGTTTCGGGTTAGGGTTAGGGTTAGGGTAAGTGTTAGGGATATGGTTAGGGTTAGGGTTAGGGTAAGGGTTATGGTTAGGGTTATCGTAAAAGAAAGGGTTATGGTTAGGTTTAGGGTTAGGGTTAGAGTTAGTGTTAGGGTAAGGTTAGGGTTAGGGTTAGCGTTAGGGTTAGGGTAAGGTTTAGGTTTAGGGTTAGTGTTAGGGTTAGGGTTAGGGTTAGGGTAAGGGTTAGGGTTAGGTTTAGGTTTGGAGTTAAGGTTAGGGTAAGTGTAAGGGTATGGGTTAGGGTTAGGGTTAGGGGAAGGGTTAGGGTTAGGGTTAGGGTAAGGTTTAGGGTTAGGTTTAGGGTAAGGATAAGATTTAGGGTTAGGGTTAGGGTTAGGGAGAGGGTTAGGGTAAGGGTAAGGGTTAGGGTTAGTGTTAGGGTTAGGGAAATGGTAAGGGTTAGGGTTAGGTTTAGGTTAGGGTAAGGATTAGGATTAGTCTTAGGGTTATGGTAAGGGTTAGGGTTAGGTTTAGGGTTAGCATTAATGTTAGGGTTATGGTTAGGGTAAGGGAAGGGGTTGGGGTTAGGGTTAGGATTAGGGTAAGGGTAAGGGTTAGGGTTAGGGTTAGGTTTAGGGTTCGGTTTATGGTTAGCCTTAGGGTATGGGTAAGGGTTAGGGTTAGGGTAAGGGTAAGGGTTAGGTTTAAGGTTATGATTAGGGTTAGGGTAAGGGTAAGTGTTAGGGTTAGGGTTAGGGTTATGGGTTAGGGTTAGGGTTACAGTTAGAGCTAGGGTTAGGGTAAGGGTAAGGCTTAGGGTAAGGGTTAGGTTTAGGGTTAGGGTTATGGTAAGGTGAAGGGTTAGGGTTAGGGTTAGGGTTATGGTAAGGCTTAGGTTAGGTTTAGGGTAAGGGTAAGATTTAGAGTTAGGGTTAGGGTAAGAGTTAGGGTTAGGGTAAGGGTTAGGGTTAGGGTTAGGGTTAGGTTTAGGGTTAGGGTTAAGGTAAGATTCAGGGTTAGGGTTAGGGTTAGTTTTAGGGTTAGGGTTAGGGTAAGGGTAAGGGTTAGGGTTAGGTTTAGGTTTGGGGTTAAGGTTAGGGTTAGGATTAGGGTAAGGGTAAGGGTAAGGGTTAGGGTTAGGTTTAGGGGAAGGGTTAGGGTTAGGGTTAGGGTGAGGATTAGGGTTAGGGTTAAGGGTTAGGTTTCGGGATAGGGTTATGGTTAGGGTAAGGGTTAGGGATAGGGTTAGGGTAAGGGTTAGGGTAAGGGTTATTGTAAGGGTTATGGTAAAAGAAAGGGTTATGTTTAAGTTTAGGGTTAGGGTTACGGTTGGTGTTAGGGTAAGGTTAGGGTTAAGGTTTAGGTTTATTGTTAGGGTAATGGTTAGGTTTGGGGTTAGTGTTAGGGATAGGGAAAGGGTAAGGGTTAGGATTAGGGTAAGGATTAGGGTTAGTATTAGGGTTAGGGTAAGGGTTAGGGTTAGGTTTAGGGTTAGCATTAAGGTTAGGGTTAGGGTTAGGGTAAGGGTAAGGGTTGGGGTTAGGGTTAGGGTTAGGGTAAGGGTAAGGGTTAGGGTTAGGGTTAGGTTTAGGTTTAGGGTTAAGGTTATGGTTAGGTTTAGGGTAAGGGTAAGGGTTAGGGTTAGGGTAAGGGTAAGGGTTAGTGTTAGGGTTAGTGTTAGGGTTAGGGTTAGAGCTAGGGTTAGGGTAGGGGTAAGGTTTAGGGTTAGGGTTAGGGTTAGGGTTAATGTAAGGGTAAGGTTTAGGTTTAGGGTTAGGGTAAGGGTTAGGTTTAGGGTTAGGGTAAGGGTAAGGTTTAGGGTTAGGGTTATGGTTAGGGTAAGGATAAGTTTTAGGGTTAGGGTTAGGGTTAGGGTTAGTGTAAGGGTAAGGGTTTGGGTTAGGGTTAGGGTAAGGGTAAGGTTTAGGGTTATGGTAAGGTTAAGGGTTAGGGTTAGGGTTAGGGTAAGGTTAAGGGTTAGGGTTAGCGTTAGGGTAAGGGTAAGGGTTAGGGTTAGGGTTAGTGTTAGAGTTAGGGGAAGGTTTAGGGTTAGGGTTAGGGTGAGGGATAGGGTTAGGGTTAGGGGTTACGTTTCGGGTTAGGGTTAGGGTTAGGGTAAGGGTTAGGGATAGGGTTAGGGTTAGGGTTAGGGTAGGGTTGTCGTTAGGATTATGGTAAAACAAAGGGTTATGGTTAAGTTTAGGGTTAGGGTTACGGTTAGTGTTAGGGTAAGGTTAGGGTTAGGGTTAGCGTTAGGGTTAGGGTAAGGATTAGGGTTAGGGTTAGGGTTAGGGTTAAGGTAAGGTTAAGGTTTAGGTTTAGGGTTAGGGTAAGGGTTAGGGTTAGGGTTAGGGTAAGTGTAAGGTTTAGGGTTAGGGTTATGGTTATGGTTAGGGTTAGGGAAAGGGTAGGGGTTACGGTTAGGATTATGGTTAGGGTAAGGATTGGGGTTAGGGTTAGGGTTAGGGTAAGGGTTACGGTTATGGTTAGGGTTACAGTTAGCATTAAGTTTAGGGTTAGGGTTAGGATAAGGGAAAGGGTTAGGGTTAGGTTTAGGGTTAGGGTTAGGTTTAGTGTAAGGGCAAGGTTTAGGGTTAGGGTTACGGTTAGGTACGGGTTAGGGTTAGGGTTAGGGTTAGAGATAGGTTTAGGGTTAGGGTTAGGGGAAGGGTAAGGGTTAGGGTTAGGGTTAGGTTTAGGTTTAGGGTTAGGGTAAGGGTTAGGGTTAGGGTAAGGGTTAGGGTTAGGGTTAGGGTTAGGGTTAGGTTTAGGGTTAGGGTTAGGGTAAGGAGAAATGTTAGGGTTAGGGTTAGGTTTAGAGTTGGGGTAAGGGATAGGGTTAGGTTTAGGGATAGGGTAGGGGTTAGGGCTAGGTTTAGGGTTAGGGTAAGGGTTAGGGTAAGGGTTAGGGTTAGAGATAGGTTTAGGGTAAGGTTTAGGGTTAAGGTTAGGGTTAGGGTTGGGGTTAAGGTTAGGTTTAGGGTTAGTGTAAGAGTAAGGGTTAGGGTTAGTGATAGGTTTAGGGTAAGGGTAAGGTTTAGGGTTAGGATTAGGGTTGGGGTTAAGGTTAGTTTTAGGGTTAGGGTAAGAGTAAGAGTTAGGGTTAGGGTTAGGTTTAGGGTTAGGATAAGAGTTAGGGTTAGGTTTAGGGTAAGGACAAGTTTTAGGGTTAGGGTTAGGGTTAGGGTTTGTGTAAGGTAAGGGTTTGGGTTATGGTTAGGGTAAGGGTAAGTTTTGGGGTTAGGGTAAGGTTAAGGGTTAGGGTTAGGGTTAGGGTTAGGGTAAGGTTAAGGGTTAGGGTTAGGGTTAGGGTAAGGGTAAGGTTTAGAGTTATGTTTAGGGTTGGGGTTAAGGTTAGGGTTAGGGTTAGTGTAAGAGTAAGGGTTAGGGTTAGGTTTAGGGTTAGGGGATGGTTTAGGGTTAGGGTTAGGGTAAGGGTTATCGTTAGGATTATGGCAAAACAAAGGGTTATGGTTAAGTTTAGGGTTAGGGTTACGATCAGTGTTAGGGTAAGGTTAGGGTTAGGGTTAGCGTTAGGGTTAGGGTAAGGTTTGCGGTAGGGTTAGGGTTAGGGTTAGGGTTAGGGTAAGGGTAAGGGTTAGGGTTAGGGTTAGGGTTAGGGTTAGGGTTAGGGAAAGGGTAAGGGTTAGAGCTAGGGTTAGGGTAAGGGTAAGGGTAAGGGTTAGGGTTAGGGTTAGGGTTAGGTTTAGGCTTAGCATTAAGGTTAGGGTTATGGTTAGGGTAAGGGTGGCGGTTGGGGCTAGGGTTAGGGTTAGGGTAAGGGTAAGGCTTAGGGTTAGGGTTAGGTTTATGTTTAGGTTTATGGTTAGGCTTAGGGTAAGGTTAAGGGTTAGGGTTAGGGTAAGGGTAAGGTTTAGGGTTAAGGTTATGGTTAGGGTTAGGGTAAGGGTTAGGGTTAGTGTTAGGGTTAGGGTTATGGGTTAGGGTTAGGGTTAGAGCTAGGGTTAGGGTAAAGGTAAGGGTAAGGGTTAGGGTTAGGGTTAGGTGAAGTTTTAGGGTTAGGGTTAGTGTGAGGGTTAGGGTTAGGGTTATGGGTTACGTTTCGGGTTAGGGTTAGGGTTAGGGTAAGGGTTAGGGATAGGGTTAGGGTCAGGGTTAGGGTAAGGGTTATGGTTAGGATTATGGTAAAAAAGGGTTATGGTTAAGTTTAGGGTTAGGGTTACGGTTAGTGTTAGGGTTAGGGTTAGCGTTAGGGTTAGGGTAAGGTTTAGGGTTAGGGTTAGGGTTAGGGTTAGGGTAAGGGTAAGGGTTAGGGTTAGGGTTAGGGTTAGGGTCAGGGAAAGGGTAAGGGTTAGGGTTAGGGTTAGGTTAGGGTAAGGATTAGGGTAGACTTAGGGTTATGGAAAGGGTTAGGGTTAGGTTTAGGGTTAGCATTAATCTTAGGGTTATGGTTAGGGTAAGGGTAGGGGTTGGGGATAGGATTAGGGTTAGGGTAAGGGTAAGGGTTAGGGATATGATTAGGTTTATGGTTAGGTTTATGGTTAGGCTTAGGGTAAGGGTAAGGGTTAGGGTTAGGGTGAGGGTAAGGGTTAGGGTTAAGGATATGGTTAGGGTAAGGGTAAGGGTAAGTGTTAGGGTTAGGGTTATGGTTATGGGTTAGGGTTAGGGTTAGGGTTAGAGCTAGGGTTAGGGTAAGGGTAAGGGTAAGGGTTAGGGTTAGGGTTAGGGTTAGGGGAATGTTTAGGGTTAGTGTTAGGGTGAGTGTTATGGTTAGGGTTAGGGGTTACATTTCGGGTTAGGGTTAGGGTTAGGGTAAGGGTTAGGGATAGGGTTGGGGTTAGGGTTAGGGTAAGGGTTCTGGTAAGAATTATGGTAAAAGAAAGGGTTATGGTTAAGTTTAGGGTTAGGGTTACGGTTAGTGTTAGGGTAAGGTTAGGGTTAGGGTTAGTGTTAGGGTTAGGGTAAGGTTTAGGGTTAGGGTTAGGGTTAGGGTTAGGTTTAGGTTTAGGGTTAGCGTAAGGGTTAGGGTTATGGTTAGGGTTAGGGTTAGGTTTAAGGTTAGGATTAGGGTTAGGGTTAGGGTAAGTGTTAGGGTTAGGGTTAGGGTTAGGGTAAGTGTTAGGGTTAGGGTTAGGATTAGGGTTATGGTAAGGGTATGGTTAGGTTTAGGGTAAGGGTAAGATTTAGCGTTAGGGTTAGGGTAAGAGTTAGGGTTAATGTTAGGGTTAGGTTTAGGTGTTAGTGTTAGGGTTAAGGTAAGGGTATGGGTTAGGGTTAGGGTTAATGTTATGGTTAGGGTTAGGGTCAGGGTTAGGTAAGTGTTAGGGTAAGATTTAGGGATAGGGTTAGGGTTAGGGTTACCATTAGGTTTAGGGTGAGGGTTAGGGTAAGAGTAAGTTTTAGGGTTAGGTTTAGGGTTAGGGTTGTGGTTAGGGTTAGGGTAATGGTAAGGGTTAAGGTTAGGGTTAGGGTTAGGTATGGGTTAGGGTAAGGGTTAGGGTTAGGGTTAGGGTTAGGTTTAGGGTTAGGGTTAGGGTAAGGGTAAGTGTTAGGGTTAGGGATAGGGTAGGGTAAGGGTTAGGATTATGATTAGTGTTAGGGTTTGGGTTAAGTTTAGGGTTAGGGTTTATGGTAAGGGTAAGGGTTAGGGGTTAGGTTTTGGGGTTTAGGATTAGGGTTACGGTTAGGTTTATGGTTAGGTAAGGGTAAGGTTTAGGGTTAGTGTTAAGGTTTAGGGTTAGGGTTAGTGTTAGGGGTTAGGGTTAGGGTTAAGGTAAGGGTAAGGGTTAGGGTTAGGGTTAGGGTTAGGGTTATGGTAAGGGTAAGGGTTAAGGTTAGGGTTAGGGTTAGGGTTAGGATTAGGGTTATTGTAAGGGTAAGGGTTAGGGTTAGGGATAGGTTTTAGGCTTAGGGTTAGGGTTAGGGTTAGGGTTAGGGTTAGTGTAAGGTTACAGGGTTAGGGTTAAGGTTAGGGTTAGGGTTAGGGTTAGGGTTAGGGTAAGGGTTAGGGTTAGGGTAAGATTAGGGTTAGGGTAGGGTTTAGGTTTAGGGTTAGGGTTAGGGAAGGGGAAGGGTTAGGATTTCTTTTAGGGTTGGGGTTAAGGTTAGATTTAGGGTTAGGGTAAGTGTAAGGGTTAGGGTTAGGTTTAGTATTAGGGTAATGGTTAGGGTTAGGGTTAGGGTTAGAGTGAGGCTTAGGGTTAGGGTTTAGGGTAGGTTTAGGGTTAGGGTAAGGGTAAGGGATAGGGTTAGGGTAAGGGTTAGGGGTTAGGGTTAGGGATAGATTTAGGGTAAGGGTTAGGGTAAGTGTAAGGTTTAGGTTAGGGTTAGGATTTGGTTTAGGGTTAGGGTTAGGGTTAGGGTAAGGGTTTCGAGTTAGGGTTTGGGGTTAGGGTTAGGATTAGGTTAAGGGTAAGGGTTAGGGTGAGTGTTAGGGTAAGGGTTTAGGGTTATTGTTAGGGTTAGGTTTAGGGTTTAGGGTTAGCGTGAGGGTAAGGGTTAGGTTTAGGGTTGGTTTTTAGGTTTAGGGTTGGGGTTAAGGTTATGGTTAGGGTTAGGGTAAGGGTTAGGGTTAGGATTAGGGTTAGGGTAAGAGTTAGGTTTAGGGTTATGGTTAGAGTTAGGTTTAGGGTTAGGGTTAGGGTTAGGGTAATGCTATGTGTTAGGGTTAGGGTTAGGGTTTAGGGTTTAGGGTTAACGTTAGGTAAGGATAAGGGTAAGGGGTTAGGGTTAGGGTTAAGGTAAGGGTAAGTGTTTAGGGTTAGGCTTAGGGTTAGGGAAGGGTAAAGGTTAGGGTTAGGTTCAGGGTAAGAGTTAGCGTGAGGGTAAGGGTAAGGATTAGGGTTAGGGTTTAGGGTTAGGGTAATGGTAAGGGTTAGGGTTAGGGTTAGGGTTAGGGTGAAGTTTAGGGTTAGGGTTAGGGTTAGGGTAAGGTAAGGGTTTAGGGTTAGGTTTAGGTTTGGGGTTAAGGTTAGGGTTAGGGTTAGGGGTAAGGGTAAGGGTAAGGTTAGGGTTAGGTTTAGGGAAGGGTTAGGGTTAGGGTTAGGGTGAGGATTAGGGGTTAGGGTTAGGGGTTAGGTTTCGGGATAGGGTTTATGGTTAGGGTAAGGGTTAGGGATAGGGTTAGGGTTAGGGTTAGGGTAAGGGTTTATGGTAAGGGTTATGGTAAAAGAAAGGGTTATGTTTAAGTTTAGGGTTACGGTTACTGTTAGTGTTAGGGTAAGGTTAGGGTTAAGGTTTGCGTTAGGGTTAGGGTAAGGTTTAGGGTTATTGTTAGGGTAATGGTTAGGTTTGGGGTTAGTGTTAGGGATAGGGTGAGAGTAAGGGTAAGGGTTAGGGTAAGGGTTAGGGAAAGGTAAGGGTTAGGATTAGGGTAAGGATTAGGGTTAGTATTAGGGTTAGGGTAAGGGGTAGGGTTAGGTTTAGGGTTAGCATTAAGGTTAGGGTTAGGGTTAGGGTAAGGGTAAGGGTTGGGGTTAGGGTTAGGGTTAGGGGTTAGGGTAAGGGTAAGGGTTAGGGTTAGGGTTAGGTTTAGGGTTTAGGGTTAAGGTTATGGTTAGGTTTAGGGTAAGGGGTAAAGGTTTAGGGTTAGGGTAAGGGTAAGATTTTATGGTTTAGGGGTTAGAGTTAGGGTTAGGGAAAGGGTAAGGATTAGGGTTAGGGGTTAGGTTTAGGGTAAAGATTAGGCTTAGGGTTATTGTTAGGGTAAGGGTTACGGATAGGGTTAGGGTTAGGGTTAGCATTAAGGTTAGGGTTAGTGTTAGGTTAAGAGTAAGGTTTAGCGTTAGGTTTAGGTTCGGGTTAGGTTAGGGTTAGGGTAAGGGTAAGGGTTAGGGTTAGGGTTAGGGTTAGGTTAGTGTTAGGGTTAGGGTTAGGTTTAGGGTTACGGTAAGTGTAAGGGTTAGCGTTAGTGTTAGGTATAGGTTTAGGGTTAGGGTTAGGGTTAGGGTAAGGGTAAGGGTTATGGTTAAGGTTAGGGTTAGGGTAAGGGTTAGGTAAGGGTTAGGGTTAGGGTAAGGGTTAGGGTTAGTTTTAGGGTTGGGGTTAAGTTTAGGGTTAGGGTAAGGGTAATGTTAAGGGTTAGGGTTAGGGTTAGTGATACGGTATTGGTGGGGTTAGGGTTAGTGTCAGGGTTTAGAGTGAGGGTTTAGGATTAGGTTTCGTGTAGGGGTTAGGGTAAGGGTTAGGGTAAGGGTTAGGGTTAGGGTTAGGGTAAGGGTTAGGTTTAGGGTTACTGTTATGGTAAGCATAAGGGTTAGAAATAGGGTTAGGATTAGGGTTAGGGTAAGGGTAAGGGTTAGGGTTAAGGTTAGGGTTAGGGTTAGGGTTAGGGTAAGGTTTAGGGTTAGGGTTAGGGTTAGTTTTAGGGTTGGGGTTAAGTTTAGGGTTAGGGTTTAGGGTAATGTTAAGTGTTAGGGTTAGGGTTAGGGTATTGGTTAGGGTTAGGGTTAGTGTTAGGGTTAGAGTGAGGGTTAGGGTTAGGTTTCGTGTTAGTTGTTAGGGTTAGGGTTAGGGTAAGGCTTAGGGTTAGGGTTAGGGTAAGTGTTAGGTTTAGGGTTACTGTTATGGTAAGCGTAAGGGTTTAGAGATAGGGTTAGGGTTAGGGTTAGGGTTAGGGGTTTAGGGGTTAGGGTTAGGGTTAGCGTTAGGGTTAGGGTAAGGATTAGGGTTAGGGTAGGGTTAGGGTAAGGTAAGGTGTGTAGGGTTAGGGTTTAGGGGTTAGGTTTTGGGGTTACGGTAACGGTAAGGTTTAGGTTTAAGGTCAGGGTTAGGGTTAGGGTTAGGTTTAGGGTAGGGTTAGGGTTAGGGTAAGGCGTAAGTGTTTAGGGTTAGAGTTAGGGTTAGGGTTAGGGTAAGGCTTAGGGTTAGGGTAAGGGTTTAGGGTTAGGGTTAGGGTTAGGTTTAGGATAGAGTTAGAGGAAGGGTAAGGGTTAGGATTACTTATAGGGTTGGGTTAAGTTTAGGGTTAGGGGTTAGAGTAAGGGAAAGGGGTTAGGGTTAGGTTTTAGTGTTAGGGTAATGGCTAGGGTTAGGGTTAGGGTTAGAGTGAGGCATAGGGTTTAGGGATAGGGTTAGGTTTTAGGGTTACTGTTATGGTAAGCGTAAGGGTTAGAAATAGTGTTAGGGTTAGGGTAAGGGTAAGGGTAAGGGATAGGGTTAGGGTAACGGTTAGGGGTTAGGTTAGGGTTAGGGTTAGATTAAGGGTTAGGGTTAGGTTAAGGGTTAGGGTTAGGGTTAGGATTATGTTTAGGGTTAGGGTTAAGGTTAGGGTAAGGGTTAGGGTTAGGGTTGGGGTTAGGGTTAGGATTAGGGTAAAGGTAAGGTTTAGGGTGAGTGTTAGGGTAAGGGTTAGGGTTATTGTTAGGGTTAGATTTAGGGTTTGGTTTAGGTAAGGATAAGGGTTAGGTTTAGGGTTAGTTTTAGGTTTAGGGTTGGGGTTAAGTTTAGGGTTAGGGTTAGGGTAAGGGTAAGGGTTAGGGTTAGGATTAGGGTTAGGGTAAGAGGTTAGGTTTAGGGTTATGGTGAGGGCTAGGTTTAGGGTTAGGGTTAGGGTTAGGGTAAGGCTATGTGTTAGGGTTAGGTTTAGGGTTAGGGTTAGGGTTAACGTTAGGGTAAGGGTAAGGGTAAGGGTTAGGGTTTAGGTTTAAGGTAAGGGTAATGGTTAGGGTTAGGGTTTAGCATTAGTGTAGGGTAAGGTTTAGGGTTAGGTTTAGGGTATTGGTTAGCGTGAGGGTAAGGGTAAGGGTTAGGGTTAGGGTTAGCGTAAGGGTTAAGGGTTTAGAGTTAGGGTTAGGGTGAAGGTTAGGGTTAGGGTTAGGGTAAGGGTAAGAGTTAGTGTTAAAGTTAGCGTTAGGGTTAGGGTTAGGGTTAGTAAGGGTAAGGGTTAGGGTTAGGGTAGTTAGGGGTAAGGGTTTAGGGTTAGGGTTAGGGTTTAGGGTTAGGGCAAGGATAAGGGTTAGGTTTTAGGGTTACTTTTAGGTTAGGGTTGGGGTTAAGGTTAGGGTTAGTGTTAGGGTTAGGGTAAGGGTTAGGGTTTAGGATTAGGGTTTAGGGTAAGAGTTAAAGTTTAGGGTATGGTTAGTGTTAGGGTTAGGGTAAGGCTATGTGTTAGGGTTAGGGTTAGTGTTAGGGTTAACGTTAGGGTAAGGGTAAGGGTAAGGTTTAGGGTTAGGGTTAAGGTAAGGGTAGGGGTTAGGGTTAGGGTTAGGGTTAGTGTAGGGTAAGGGTTAGGGTTAGGTTCAGGGTAAGGGTTAGCGTGAGTGTAAGGGTAAGGTTTAGGGTTAGGGTTAGGGTAAGGGTAAGGGTTAGAGTTATTGTTAGGGTTAGGGTGAAGGTTAGGGTTAGGGTTAGGGTTAGGGTAAGGGTAAGAATTAGTGTTAAGGTTAGGGTAAGGGTTAGGGTTAGGTTTAGGATAAGGGTAAGGGTTAGGGTTAGGGTTAGGGTAAGGGATAGGGTTAGGGTTAGGGTTAGTGGTTAGGGTTAGCGTTGGGGTTAGGTTTAGGTTTAGGGTGAGGTTTAGGGTCAGGGTAAGTGTTAGGGTTATGGTGAGGGTTAGGGTTAGGGTTAGGGTAAGGGTAAGGGTTAGGGTTATGGTTAGAGTTAGGGTTAGGGTTAAGGTTAGGGTTAGGGTTAGGTTTAGGGTTAGGTTTAGGCTTAGGTTTAGGGTAAGGGTAAGTGTTAGGGTTAGGGTTGGGATTAGGGTTGGGGTAAGGGTAGGGTTTAGGATTAGGGTTAGGGTTAGGGTTAGAGGTTAGGGTTAGGATTCGGGTTATGGTTAGGTTTAGGGTTAGGTTAGGGTTAGGGTAAGGTTATGGTTTAGGGTTAGTGTTACGGTTAGTGTTAGGGTTAATGTTAGGGTTGGGTTTAGGGTTAGGGTTAAGGAAAGGGTAAGGGTTAGGTAGAGGGTTATGGTTAGGGTAAGGATTAGGGTTAGGTTAGGGTTAGGGTTAGGGTTAGGGTTAGGGTTAGGGTTTAGGGTTAGGGTTAGGGTTAGGTTTAGGGTTAGGGTTAGGGTAAGGGTAAGGGTTAGCGTTAGGGTAAAGGTTAGGGTTAGGGTAAGGGTTTGGGTTAGGGTTAAGTTAAGTTTTAGGTTTAGGGTTAGGGTTAGGGTAAGGGTAAGATTTATGGTTAGGGTTAGAGTTAGGGTTAGGGAAAGGGTAAGGTTTATGGTTAGGTTTAGGTTTAGGGTAAGGATTAGGGTTAGGGTTACAGTTAGGGTAAGGCTTACGGATAGGGTTAGGGTTAGGGTTAGCATTAAGTTTAGGGTTAGGGTTAGGGTAAGAGTAAGTTTTAGCATTAGGTTTAGGGTTCGGGTTAGGTTAGGGTTAGGGTAAGAGTAAGGGTTAGGGTTAGGGTTAGGTTAGTGTTAGGGTTAGGGTAAGGTTTAGGGTTAGGTTAAGTGTAAGGGTTAGAGTTAGGGTTAGGGATAGGTTTAGAGTTAGGGTTAATGTTAGGGTTAGGGTAAGGGTAAGGGTTAGGGTTAAGTTTAGGTTTAGGGTTAGGATTAGGGTTAGGGATACGGTTAGGGTAAGGGTAAGGGTTAGGGTTAGTGTTAGGGTTAGGGTTAGGTTTAGGGTTAGGGTAAGTGTAAGGGTTAGGGTTAGGGTTAGGGATAGGTTTAGGGTTAGGTTTGGGTTAGGGTAAGGGTAAGGGTTAGGGTTAAGGTTAGGGTTAGGGTTAGGGTTAGCGTAAGGGTTAGGTTTAGGGTAAGGGTTAGGGTTAGGGTTAGGGTTAAGGTTAGGTTTAGGGTTAGAGTTAGGGGAAGGGTAAGCTTTAGGGTTAGTTTTAGGTTTGGGGTTAAGGTTAGGGTTAGGGTTAGGGTAAGGGTAAGGGTTAGGTTTAGGCTTAGTGTTAGGGTAATGGTTAGGGTTAGGGTTAGTGTTAGGGTTAGAGTAAGGGTTAGTGTTAGGGTTCGTGGTAGGGGTTAGGGTTAGGGTTAGGGTTAGGGTAAGGGTTACGTTAGGGTTAGGGTAAGGGTTAGGTTTAGGGTTACTGTTATGGTAAGCGTAAGGGTTAGAGATAGGTTTAGGGTTAGGGGTTAGGGTTAGGTTTAGGGTTAGTGTTAGGGTTACGGTAAGGGTTAGGGTTAGGGTTAGGGTTAGGTTTAGGGATAGAGTTAGGGGAAGGGTAAGGGTTAGAATTACTTATAGGGTTGGGGTTAAGTTTAGGGTTAGGGTTAGAGTAAGGGTAAGGGTTAGGGTTAGGTTTAGTGTTAGGGTAATGGCTAGGGTTAGGGTTAGGGTTAGAGTGAGGCTTAGGGTTAGGGTTAGGGTTAAGTTTAGGGTTAGGGTAAGGGTAAGGGATATGGTTAGGGTAAGGGTTAGGGGTTAGGTTTAGGGTTAGGGTTAGATTAAGGGTTAGGGTTATGTTAAGGGTTAGGGTTAGGGTTAGGATTATGTTTAGGGTTAGGGTTAAGGTTAGGGTAAGGGTTAGGGTTAGGGTTGGGGTTAGGGTTAGGATTAGGGTAAGGGTAAGTTTTAGGGTGAGTGTTAGGGTAAGGGTTAGTTTTATTGTTAGGGTTAGATTTAGGGTTCGGTTTAGGGTAAGGATAAGGGTTAGGTTTAGGGTTAGTTTTAGGTTTAGGGTTGGGGTTAAGGTTAGGGTTAGGGTTAGGGTAAGGCTAAGGGTTAATGTTAGGATTAGGGTTAGGGTAAGAGTTAGGTTTAGGGTTATGGTGAGGGGTAGGTTTAGGGTTAGGGTTAGGGTTAGGGTAAGGCTATGTGTTAGGGTTAGGTTTAGGGTTAGGGTTAGGGTTAACGTTAGGGTAAGGGTAAGGGTAAGGGTTAGGGTTAGGTTTAAGGTAAGGGTAACGGTTAGGGTTAGGGTTAGCATTAGTGTAGGGTAAGGTTTAGGGTTAGATTAAGGGTATTGGTTAGCGTGAGGGTAAGGGTAAGGGTTAGGGTTAGGGTTAGCGTAAGGGTAAGGGTTAGAGTTAGGGTTAGGGTGAAGGTTAGGGTTAGGGTTAGGGTTAGGGTAAGGGTAAGAGTTAGTGTTAAAGTTAGCGTTAGTGTTAGGGTTAGGGTTAGGGTAAGGGTAAGGGTTAGGGTTTAGGGTTAGGGTTAGGGTTAGGCTTAGTGGTTAGGGTTGGCGTTAGGTTTAGGTTTAGGCTTAGGTTTAGGGTCAGGGTAAGGTTAGGGTTACGGTTAGGGTTAGGTTTAGGGTTAGGGTTAAGGTAAGGGTAAGGGTTAGGGTTAGGGTTAGAGATATGGTTAGAAATAAGGTTAAGGTTAGGGTTAAGGTTAGGGTTAGGGGTAGGGTAAGGATTAGGGTTAGTCTTAGTGTTAGGGTAAGGATTAGGGTTAGGTTTAGGGTTAGCATTAAGGTTAGGGTTAGGGTTAGGGTAAGGGTAATGGTTGGGGTTAGGGTTAGGGTTAGGGTAAGGGTTAGGGTTAGGGATGGTGTTAGGGTTAGGATTAGGGTAAGGTAAGGGTTAGGGTAAGTGTTAGGTTAGGGTTAGGGTTAGGGCTAGGTTTAGGGTTAGGGTTAGGGTTAGGGTAAGGGTAAGTGTTAGGGTTAGGTTTAGGGTTAGGTTTAGGTTTAGGGTTAGGGTTAGGGTTAGGGTTAGGGGTTAGGGTTAGGGTTAGGGTTAGGGTTAGGGTTAGGTTTAGGGTTAGGGTTAGGGTTAGGGTAAGGGTATGGGTTAGGGTTAGGGTTAATGTTAGGGTTAGGGTTAGGGTCAGGGTTAGGGTAAGGGTTAGGGTAAGGGCTAGGGACAGGGTTAGGGTTAGGGTTCCCATTAAGTTTAGGGTTAGGGTTAGGGTAAGAGTAAGTTTTAGGGTTAGGTTTACGGTTAGGGTTGTGGTTAGGTTAGGGTAAGGGTAAGGGTTAGGGTTAGGTTTAGGGTTAGGTTAGGGTTAGGGTAAGGTTAGGGTTAGGGTTAGGGTAAGGGTAAGTGCTAGGGTTAGGGATAGGGTAGGGTAAGGGTTAGGATTATGGTTAGTGTTAGGGTTAGGATTTAGGTTATGGTTAGGGTTAGGGTAAGGGTAAGGGTTAGGGTAAGGTTTAGGGGTTAGAATTTGGGTTACGGTTAGGTTTATGTTTAGGGTAAGGGTAAGGTTTAGGGTTAGGGTTAAGGTTTGGGGTTAGGGTTAGTGTTAGGGTTAAGGTAAGGGTAAAGGTTAGGGTTAGGGTTAGGGTTATGTTAAGGGTAAGGGTCAGGGTTAGGGTTAGGGTTAGGGTTAGGTTTAGGGTTAGGGTAAGGGTAAGGGTTGGGGGTTAGGGTTAGCGTAAGTGTAAGGGTTAGGGTTAGGGTTAGGGATAGGTTTAAGGTTAGGGTTAGGGTTAGTGTAAGGGTAAGTGTTAGGGTTAAGTTTAGGATTAGGGTTAGGGTTAGGGTTAGGGTAAGGGTTAGGGTTAGGGTTAGGGTTAGGGTTAGGTTTAGGGATAGAGTTAGGGGAAGGGAAAGGGTTAGGATTACTTATAGGGTTGGGGTTAAGGTTAGGGTTAGGGTTAGGGTAAGGGTAAGGGTTAGGGTTAGGTTTAGTGTTAGGGTAATGGTTAGGGTTAGGGTTAGGGTTAGAGTGAGGCTTAGGGTTAGGGTTAGGGTTAGGTTTAGGGTTAGGGTAAGGGTAAGTGATAGGGTTAGGGTAAGGGTTAGGGGTTAGGGTAGGGTTAGGGTTAGATTTAGGTTTAGGGTTAGGGTAAGGGTTAGGGTTAGGTTTAGGATTAGGTTTAGGGTTAGGGTTAGGGTTAGGGTTAGGATTAGGGTTGGGGTTAGGGTTAGGATTAGGGTAAGGGTAAGGGTTAGGGTGAGTGTTAGGGTCAGGGTTAGGTTTATTGTTAGGGTTAGATGTAGGGTTCGGTTTAGGGTAAGGGTAAGGGTTAGGTTTAGGGTTAGTTTTCGTTTTAGGGTTGGGGTTAAGATTAGGGTTAGGGTTAGGGTATTGGTAAGGGTTAGGGGTAGGATTAGGGTTAGGGTAAGTGTTAGGTTTAGGGTTAGTTTTAGGTTTAGGGTTAGGGTTAATGTTAGGGTTAGGGTAAGTGTTAGGGTTAGGGTTAGGTTTATGGTAAGGGTATGGGTTAGGGTTATTGTTAGGGTTAGGGTTAGGGGTAAATGTTAGGATTAGGTTTAGTGTTAGGGTAAGGGTAAGGTTTAGGGTTAGGGTTAGGGTTAGGGGTTAGGTTTAGGATAAGGGTAAGGATTAGGGTTACGGTTAAGGTTAGGGGTTAGTGTTAGGGTAAGGGTAAGGGTTAGGGTTAGGGTTTGGGGTTAGGGTTAGGGTTAGGATTAGGGTTAGTTTTAGGTTTAGGGTTAGGGTAAGTGTAAGTGTTCGGGTTAGTTTTAGTGCTAGGGTTAGAGATAGGGTAAGGGTTAGGTTAGGTTTAGGTTTAGGGTAAGGGTAAGGTTTAGGGTTAGGCTTAGGGGTAGGGTTAGGGTTAGGGTTAGGGTTAGGGTTAGGGTAAGGGTAAGGTTTAGCGTTAGGGTTAGGGTTATGGTTAGGGTTAGGGCTAGGTTTACGGTTAGGTTAGGGTAAGTGTAAGGGTTAGGGTTAGGTTTAGGGTTGGGGTTTAGGTAAGGGTTAGGGTTAGGGTAAGGGTAAGGGTTAGGGATAGGGTTAGGGTTAGGGTTAGGTTTAGGTTTACGGTTAGGGTTAGGGTTAGCGTTAGGGTAAGGGTAAGGGTAAGTGTTAGGGTTAGGGTTAGGGTTAGTGTAAGGTATGGGTTAGGGTTTAGGTTAGAGTTAGGGTTAGAGCTAGGGTTAGGGTAAGGGTAAGGTTTAGGGTTAGGGTTAGTGTTAGGGTTAAAGTAAGGGTAAGGGTTAGGGTTAGGGTTAGCGTTAGGTTTATGGTAAGGGTTAGGGTTAGGTTTAGGCTAAGGGTAAGGTTAAGGGTTAGGGTTAGGGTAAGGTTAAGTGTTAGGGTTAGTGTTAGGTTTAGGTTTAGGGTTAGGGTTAGGGTAAGGGTAAGTTTTAGGGTTAGGTTTAGGGTTGGGGTTAAGGTTAGGGTTAGGGTTAGGGTAAGGGTAAGGTTTAGGGGTAATGTTAGGGATAGGTTTAGGGTTAAGGTTAGGGTTATGGTTAGTGTAAGGGTAAGGGTTAGTGTTAAGGTTAGGGTTAGGGTTAAGTTTAGGGTTAGGGTTAGGGTAAGGGTTAGGGTTAGGGTAAGGGTTAGGGTTAGGGTTAGGGTTAGGTTTAGGGATAGAGTTAGGGGAAGGGTAAGGGTTAGGATTACTTATAGGGTTGGGGTTAAGTTTAGGGTTAGGGTTAGGGTAAGGGTAAGGGTTAGGGTTAAGTTTAGTGTTAGGGTAATGGCTAGATTTAGGGTTAAGGTTAGAGTGAGGCTTAGGTTTAGGGTTATGTTTAGGTTTAGGGTTAGGGTTAGGGTAAGGGTAAGGGATAGGGTTAAGGTAAGGGTTAGGGGTTAGGGTTAGGTTTAGGGTTAGATTTAGGGTTAGGGTTAGGGTAAGGGTTAGTGTTAGGGTTAGGATTATGTTTAGGGTTAGGGTTAGGGTTAGGGTAAGGGTTAGGGTTAGGGTTGGGGTTATGGTTAGGATTAGGGTAAGGGTAAGGTTTAGGGTGAGTGTTAGGGTAAGGGTTAGGGTAATGTTAGGGTTAGATTTAGGGTTAGGTTTAGGGTTACTTTTTGGTTTAGGGTTGGGGTTAAGGTTAGGGTTAGTGTTAGGGTTAGGGTAAGGGTTAGGGTTAGGATTAGGGTTAGGGTAAGAGTTAAGTTTAGGGTTATGGTTAGTGTTAGGGTTAGGGTAAGGCTATGTGTTAGGGTTAGGGTTAGTGTTAGGGTTAACGTTAGGGTAAGGGTAAGGGTAAGGGTTAGGGTTAGGGTTAAGGTAAGGGTAGGGGTTAGGGTTAGGGTTAGGGTTAGTGTAGGGTAAGGGTTAGGGTTAGGTTCAGGGTAAGGGTTAGGGTTAGGGTTAGGGTAAGGGTAATGGTTAGAGTTAGGGTTAGGGTTAGGGTGAAGGTTAGGGTTAGGGTTAGGGTGAAGGTTAGGGTTAGGGTTAGGGTTAGTGTAAGGCTAAGAATTAGTGTTAAGGTTAGGGTAAGGGTTAGGGTTAGGTTTAGGATAAGGGTAAGGGTTAGGGTTAGGGTTAGGGTAAGGGATAGGATTAGGGTTAGGGTTAGTGGTTAGGGTTAGGGTTGGGGTTAGGTTTAGGTTTAGGGTGAGGTTTAGGGTTAGGGTAAGGGTTAGGGTTACGGTGAGGGTTAGGTTTAGGGTTAGGGTAAGGGTAAGGGTTAGGGTTATGGTTAGAGTTAGGGTTAGGGTTAAGGTTAGGGTTAGGGTTAGGGTTAGGGTTAGGTTTAGGCTTAGGTTTAGGGTTAGGGTAAGGGTAAGTGTTAGGGTTAGGGTTGGGGTTAGGGTTGGGATAAGGGTAGGGTTTAGGATTAGGGTTAGGTTTAGGGTTAGAGGTTAGGGTTAGGATTAGGGTTATGGTTAGGTTTAGGGTTAGGGTTAGGGTTAGGGTAAGGTTATGGTTTAGGGTTAGTGTTACTGTTAGGGTTACGGTTAATGTTAGGGTTGGGTTTAGGGTTAGGGTTAAGGAAAGGGTAAGGGTTAGGTAAAGGGTTATGGTTAGGGTAAGGATTAGGGTTATGGTTAGGGTTAGGGTAAGGGTTAGGGTTAGGGTTAGGGTTAGCATTAAGGTTACGTTTTGGGTAGGGTAAGTGTAAGTGTTAGCATTAGGGTTAGGGTTAGGTTTAGGGTTAGGGTTAGGGTAAGGGTAAGGGTTAGCGTTAGGGTAAAGGTTAGGGTTAGGGGTTAGGTTTAGGGTAAGGGTTTGGGTTAGGGTTAAGTTAAGTTTTAGGTTTAGGGTTAGGGTTAGGGTAAGGGTAAGGTTTATGGTTAGGGTTAGAGTTAGGGTTAGGGAAAGGGTAAGGTTTAGGGTTAGGGTTAGGGTTAGGGTAAGGATTAGCGTTAGGGTTACAGTTAGGGTAAGGGTTACGGATGGGGTTAGGGTTAGGGTTAGCATTAAGTTTAGGGTTAGGGTTAGGGTAAGAGTAAGTTTTAGCATTAGGTTTAGGGTTCGGGTTAGGTTAGGGTTAGGGTAAGAGTAAGGGTTAGGGTTAGGGTTAGGTTAGTGTTAGGGTTAGGGTTAGGTTTAGGGTTAGGTTAAGTGTAAGGGTTAGAGTTAGGGTTAGGGATATGTTTAGGGTTAGGGTTAATGTTAGGGTTAGGGTAAGGGTAAGGGTTAGGGTTAAGTTTAGGGTTAGGGTTAGGATTAGGGTTAGGGATACAGTTAGGGTAAGGGTAAGGGTTAGGGTTAGTGTTAGGGTTAGGGTTAGGTTTAGGGTTAGGGTAAGTGTAAGGGTTAGGGTTAGGGTTAGGGATAGGTTTAGGGTTAGGTTTGGGTTAGGGTAAGGGTAAGGGTTAGGGTTAAGGTTAGGGTTAGGGTTAGGGTTAGCGTAAGGGTTAGGGTTAGGGTAAGGGTTAGGGTTAGGGTTAGGGTTAAGGTTAGGTTTAGGGTTAGAGTTCGGGGAAGGGTAAGCTTTAGGGTTAGTTTTAGGGTTGGGGTTAAGATTAGGGTTAGGGTTAGGGTAAGGGTAAGGGTTAGGTTTAGGGTTAGTGATAGGGTAATGGTTAGGGTTAGGGTTAGAGGAAGGGTTAGTGTTAGGGTTCGTGGTAGGGGTTAGGGTTAGGGTTAGGGTTAGGCTAAGGGTTACGTTAGGGTTAGGGTAAGGGTTAGGTTTAGGGTTACTGTTATGGTAAGCGTAAGGGTTAGAGATAGGGTTAGGGTTAGGGGTGAGGGTTAGGTTTAGGATTAGTGTTAGGGTTACGGTAAGGGTTAGGGTTAGGGTTAGGGTTAGGGTTCGTGTTAGGGTAAGGTTTAGGGTTAGGGTTAGGGTTAAAGTAAGGGTTAGTGTTAGGGTTAGGTTTAGGGTTAGGTTAGGGTAAGTGTTAGGGTTAGAGTTAGGGTTAGGTTTAGGGTTGGGGTTAAGATTAGCGTTGGGTTAGTGTAAGGGTAAGGGTTAGGGTTAGGCTTAGGGTTAGTTTAAGTGTTAGGGTTAGGGTTAGGGTTAGTGTAAAGGTAAGGGTTAGGGATAGGATTAGGGTTAGGAGTTAGGGTTAGGTTTATGATTAGGTTTAGGGTTAGGGTTAGGGTAACGGTAAGGGTTAGGGTTAGGTTTAGGGTTAGGGTTAGGGTTAAGTTTAGTGTTAGTGTTAGGTTAAGGGTAAGGGTTAGGGTTAGGGTTAGGTTTAGGGTTAGGGTTAGGGTTAGGGGTTACTGTAAAGGTTAGGTTTAGGGTTAGGGTTAGGTTAAGGGTAAGGTTTAGGGTTAGGGATAGGGTTAGGGTTAGGGTTAGGTTTAGGGTTAGGATTAGGGTAAGGGTAAGTGTTAGGGTTAGGGTTAGGGTTAGGTTTCAGGTTAGAGTTAGTGTTAGGTTAAGAGTAAGGGTTATGTTAGGGTAAGGGTTAGGGTTAGGGTAAGTGTTAGGGTTAGGGTTAGGGTTAGGGTAAGGGTCAGGTTTAGTGTTAGGGTTAGGGTTAGGTTTAGGGTTAGGCGTTAGGGTTAGGGTTAAGGTTAGGGTAAGGGTTAGGTTTAGGGTTTAGGGTTAGTGTTACGGTTAGGTTAAGGGTTAGGTTTAGGGTTAGGGTTAGAGTTAGGATAAGGGTTAGGGTTAGGTTTAGGTTTAGTGTAAGGGTAAGTGTTAGTGTTAGTGTTAGGGTTAGGGTTAGCGTTAGGGTAAGGGTTAGGGTTAGTTTTAGGGTTAGGTTTAGGGTTGGGGTTAAGGTTAGGGGTTAGGTTTAGTGTTACTGTTAGGTTAAGGGTTAGGGTTAGGGTTAGGGTTAGGATAAGGTTTAGTATTAGGGTTAGGATTAGAGTTAGGGTAAGGGTAAGTGTTAGTGTTAGAGTTGGGGTTTGGGTTAGGTTTGGGGTTAAGTTTAGGTTTAGGGTTAGGGTAAGGTTAAGGTTTAGGGATAGGGTTAGAGTTAGGGTTAGGGTTAGGTTAAGGGTAAGGGTTAGGGTTAGAGTTAGTGTTAGGGTTAGGGAAAGGGTAAGGGTTAGGATTAGGGATAGGGTTAGGGTTAGGGTAAGGGTAAGAGTTAGGGTTAGAGTTAGGGTTAGGGTTAGGGAAATAGTAAGGGCTAGGGTTAGGGTTAGGGTTAGTGTTTAGGGTTAGGGTTAGGATTAGGGTTAGGGGTTAGGGTTAGGTTTAGGGATAGGGTAAGTGTTAGAGTTAGAGGTTAGGTTGAGTGTTAGCGTTAGGTTAAGGGTTATGGTTAGGGTTAGGATAAGGGTTATGGTTATGGTTAGGGTTAGGGTTAGGGTAAGGACATGTGTTAGAGTTAGGGTTAGGGTTAGGGTAAGGGTTAGGATTAGGTTTAGGATAAGTGTAAGGTTTGGGGTTAGGGTTAGGTTTAGGGTTAGGGTAAGGGTAAGGTTAGGTTTAGGGTTATGGTTACGTTTAGGGTTAGGGTAAGGGTAAGGGTTAGGGTTAGGGTTAGGGTAGGGGTTAGCATAAGGGTAAGGGTTAGGCATAGGTTTAGGGTTAGGTTTAGGGTTAGGGGTTAGGGTTAGTATTATAGTTATGGTAAGGGGAAGGGTTAGGGTTAGGGTTAGGGGTTAGAGTTAGGGTTAGAGTTAGGGTTAGGTTTAGGTTTAGGGTTAGGGTGAGGTAAGGGTTAGGTTTAGGGTTAGGGTTAGCTTTAAGGTTAGGGTTAGGTTTAGGGTTAGGGTTAGGGTAAGGGTAAGGGTTAGTGTTAGGGTTAGGGTTAGGGTAAGGGTAAGGGTTAGGGTTAGGTTTATGGTTAGGGTTAGGGTAAGGGTAAGGGTTAGGTTTAGGTTTAGGGTTATGGTTAGGGGAAGGGTAAGGATTACAGTTAGGGTTAGGGTTAGGTTTAGGTTTAAGGTTAGGGTGAGGGTTAGGGTAAGGGTAAGGGTTAGGGTTAAGGTTAGGGTTAGGGTTAGGTTTAAGGTTAGTGTTAGGGTAAGGTTAAGGGTAAGGTTTAGGGTTAGGTTTAGGGTTAGGGTTAGGGTAAGGGTAAGGGTTAGGGTTAGGGTTAGGGTTAGGTTTAGGGTTAGGGTTAGTTTAAGTGTAAGGGTTAGGATTAAGGTTAAGCTTAGGGTTAGGTTTAGGTTTAGGGTTAGGGTTAGGTAAAGAGTAAGGGTTAGGTTTAGGGTTATGGTTAGGTTTAGGGTTAGGTTTAGTGTTGGTAAAGGTTAGTGTTATGGTAAGTGTTATTGTTAGGGTTAGGGTTAGGTTAAGGGTTAGGTTTAGGGTTACGGTTAGGGCTAGGGTTAGGGTTAGGGTTAGGGTAAGGGTATGGGTTAGGGTTAGGGTTAGGGTTAGGGTTAGTTTAAGTGTTAGGGTTAGGTTAGGGTTAGTGTAAAAGTAAGGGTTAGGGTTAGGATTAGGGATAGGCGTTAGGGTTAGGTTTAGGGTTAGGATTAGGTTTAGGGTTAGGATTAGGGTAAGGGTAAGTGTTAGGGTTAGGTTTAGGGTTAGGGTTAGGGTTCAGGTTAGAATTAGTGTTAGGTTAAGGGTAAGGGTTAGGTTAGGGTTAGGGTTAGGGTTAGGGTAAGTGTTAGGGTTAGGGTTAGGGTTAGGGTAAGGGTCAGGGTCAGGGTTAGGGTGAGGGTTAGGGTTAGGGTTAGGTTTAGGGTTAGGCGTTAGGGTTAGGGTATGGGTTAGGGTTAGGTTAAGGGTTAGGGTTAGGTTTTAGGGTTAGTGTTAGGGTTAGGTTAAGGCTTAGGTTTAGGGTTAGGGTTAGAGTTAGGATAAGGGTTAGGGTTAGGTTTAGGGTTAGTGTAAGGGTAAGTGTTAGTGTTAGTGTTAGGGTTAGGGTTAGCGTTAGGGTAAGGGTTAGGGTTAGTGTTAGGGTTAGGTATAGTGTTGGGGTTAAGTTTAGGGGTTAGGGTTAGTGTTACTGTTAGGTTAAGGGTTAGGGTTAGGGTTAGGATAAGGGTTAGTATTAGGGTTAGGATTAGAGTTAGGGTAAGGGTAAATGTTAGTGTTAGGGTTTGGGTTAGGTTTGGGGTTAAGTTTAGGTTTAGGGTTAGGGTAAGGTTAAGGGTTAGGGATAGGGTTAGAGTTAGGGTTAGGGTTAGGTTAAGGGTAAGGGTTAGGGTTAGAGTTAGTGTTAGGTTTAGGGAAAGGGTAAGGGTTAGGATTAGGGATAGGGTTAGTGTTAGGTTAAGGGTAAGTGTTAGGGTTAGAGTTAGGGTTAGGGTTAGGGAAATGGTAAGGGCTAGGGTTAGGGCTAGGGTCAGTGGTTAGGGTTAGGGTTAGGATTAGGGTTAGGGGTTAGGGTTAGGTTTAGGGATATGGTAAGTTTTAGAGTTAGAGGTTAGGATGAGTGTTAGCGTTAGGTTAAGGGTTAGGGTTAGGGTTAGGATAAGGGTTATGGTTATGGGTAGGGTTAGGGTTAGGGTAAGGATATGTGTTAGGGTTAGGGTTAGGGTTAGGGTAAGGGTTAGGATTAGGTTTAGGATAAGTGTAAGGTTTGGGGTTAGAGTTAGGTTTAGGGTTAGGATAAGGGTAAGGGTTAGGTTTAGAGTTATGGTTACGTTTAGGGTTAGGGTAAGGGTAAGGGTTAGGGTTAGGGTTAGGGTAGGGGTTAGCCTAAGGGTAAGGGTTAGGGTTAGGGTTAGGTTTAGGTTTAGGGTTAGGGGTTAGGGTTAGGTTATCGTTATGGTAAGGGTAAGAGTTATGGTTAGGGTTAGGGTTAGGTGTTAGAGTTAGGGTTAGAGTTAGGGTTAGGTTTAGGTTTAGGGTTTGGGTGAGGTAAGGGTTAGGTTTAGGGTTAGGGTTAGCTTTAGGGTTAGGGTTAGGTTTAGGGATAGGGTTAGGGTAAGGGTAAGGGTTAGTGTTAGGGTTAGGGTTAGGGTAAGGGTAAGGGTTAGGGTTAGGTTTATGGTTAGGGTTAGGGTAAGGGTTAGGGTTAGGTTTAGGTTTAAGGTTAGGGTTAGGGTAAGGGTAAGGGTTAGGGTTAGGGTTAGGGTAAGATAAGGGTTAGGGTTAGGGTTTGGGTTAGATTTACGGTTAGGGTAAGGGCAAGCGTGAGGGTTAGGGTTAGGGTAAAGGTTAGGGTTAGTTTTCGGGTAGGGGTTAGGGTAAGGTTAAGGGTTAGGGTTAGGGTTAGGGTTAGGGTTAGGTTTAGGGTTTGGGTAAGGGTAAGGGTTAGGGGTAGGGTTAGGATTAGGGTTAGGGTAAGGTTAAGGATTAGGGTTAGGTTAAGGATTAGGGTTAGGGTTAGGGTTAGGGTAAGGGTTAGGGTTAGGCTTTAGGTTAGGGTTAAGGTTTGGGTTAGGGTTAGGGTTAGGGTTAGGTTTAGGTTTATGGTTAGGTTAAGGGTAAGTGTTATGGTTAGAATTAGGCTTAGGCTTAGCGAAAGAGTAACGGTTATGGTTAGGGTTAGGGTTAGGGTAAGGATTAGGGTTAGGGTTAGGGTTAGGGTAAGGAATAGGGTTAGGATTAGGGTTAGCATTAAGGTTAGGGTTAGGGTAAGGGTAAGGGTAAGGGTTAGGGTTAGGATTAGGGGTTACGGTTAGTCTTAGGTTTAGGGTTAGGGTTAGGATAAGGGAAAGGTTTAGGGTTAGGGATAGAGTTAGGGTTAGGGTTAGGTTTAGTGTTAGGATTAGGGTAAGGGTAAGTGTTAGGGTTATGGTTAGGGTTAGGGTTATGTTTAGAGTTAGTGTTAGGGTAAGGGTAAGGGTTAGGTTAGGGTAAGAGTTAGGGTTAGGGTACGTGTTAGGGTTAGGGCTAGGGTTAGGGTTAGGTTTAGGGTTAGGCGTTAGTGTAAGGGTTAGGGTTATGGTTAGGTTTAGGTTTGGGGTTAAGTTTAGTGTCGGGGTTAGGGTAAGGGTAAGGGTTAGTGTTAGGGTTAGGGTAAGGTTTAGTGTTAGGGTTATTGTTAGCGTTAGGTTAAGGGTAAGTGTGAGGGTAAGGGTTAGGGTTAGGGTTAGGTTTAGGGTTGGGGTTAAGTTTAAGGTTGGGGTTAGGTTAAGGGTAAGGGTTAGGGTTAGGGTTAGGATTAGGGTTAGGGTTAGGTTTAGGGTTAGGATTAGGGTAAGGGTAAGGATTAGGGTTAGGGTTAGGGTTAAGGTTAAGGTTAGAGTTCGTGTTGGGGTAAGGGTAAGGGTTAGGTTAGGTTAGGGTTAGGGTTAGGGTAAGTGTTAGGTTTAGGGTTAGGGTTAGGGTTAGGGTAAGGGTCAGGGTTAGGGTTAGGGTAAGGATAAGGGTTAGGGTTAGGGTTAGGCTTAGGGTTAGGGTTAGTATTAGGGTTAGAGTTAGGGTTAGGGTTAGGGTTAGGGTTACGGTAAGTGTTAGGGTAAGGGTTAGGCTTAGGGTTTGATTTAGCCTTGGGGTTAAGTGTAGGGTTGGGGTTAGTGTAAGGGGTAAGGGTTAGGGTTAGGGTTAGGGTTAGGGTTAGGGTAAGTGTTAGGGTTAGGGTTAGGGTTAGGGTTAGGGTAAAGGTAAGGGTTAGGTTTAGGATTAGGGTTAGGCGTTAGGGTTAGGGTTAGGGTTAGGTTTAGTGTTAGGGTTAGGGTAAGGGTAAGGGTAAGGTTTAGGTGAGGGTTAGGATTAGGGTTAGGGTTAGGTTTAGTGTTAGTGTTAGGTTATTGGTAAGGGTTATGGTTAGGGTTAGGGTAGGGTAAGGGTAAGTGTTAGAGTTAGGTTAAGGGTTAGTCTTAGGGTAATTGTAAGGGTTAGGTTTAGGGTTAGGGTTAGGATTAGGGTAAGGGTAAGAATTAGAGTTAGGGTAAGGGTTAGGTTTAGGGTTAAGGTTAGGGTTAGAGTAAGGGTAAGGGTTAGGGTTAAGGGTAGTGTTAGGGTTAGGGTTAGGGTTAAGCTTAGGGTAAGGGTAAGGTTTAGGGTTAGGTTTAGGGTTAGGGTTAGGGTTAGGGTACGGGAAAGGGTTAGGGTTAAGGGTAGGGTTATGGTCAGGGTTAGGTTTGAGGTTAGGCTTAGGGTGAGGGTAAGGTTAAGATTTATGGTTAGGTTTAGGGTTAGGGTTAAGGTAAGGGTAAGGGTTAGGGTAAGTGTAAGGTACAGGGTTAAGTTTAGGGTTAGGGTTAGGGTTAGGGTTAGGTTTAGGGACAGGGTAGGGGTTAGGGTTATAGGTTAGTTTGAGTTTAGAATTAGGTTAAGGGTTAGGGTTAGTGTTAGGATAAGGGTTAGTATTAGGGTAAGGGTTAGGGTTAGGGTAAGGGTTAGGGTTAGGGTTTAGGGTTAGTGTTAGGGTTCGGTTAAGGGTTAGGTTTAGGGTTAGGGTTAGGGTTAGGAAAAGGGTTAGGGTTAGGTTTAGGGGTAGGGTAAGGTTAAGTGTTAGTGTTAGAGTTAGGGTTAGCGTTAGGGTAAGGGTTAGGTTTAGTGTTAGGGTTAGGTTTAGGTTTGGGGTTAAGGTTAGGGGTTAGGGTTAGTGTTAGGGTTATGTTAAGGGTTAGGGCTAGGGTTAGGGTTAGGATAAGGGTTAGTATTAGGGTTAGGGTTAGGGTTAGAGTTAGGGTAAGGGTAAGTGTTAGGGTTAGGGTTAGTGTTAGGGTTGGGGTTAAGTTTAGGTTTAGGGTTTGGGTAAGGGTAAGGGTTAGGGATAGGGTTAGAGTTAGGGTTAGGGTTAGGGTTAGGGTTAGGGTTAGGATTAGGGTAAGGGTTAGGGTTAGGGTTTAGGGTTTGTGTTAGGGTTAGGTTAAGGGTTAGGTTTAGGGTTAGGGTTAGGGTTAGGATAAGCATCAGGGTTAGGGTTAATGTAATGGTAAGTGTTAGTGTTAGGGTTAGGGTTAGCGTTAGGGTAAGGGTTAGGATTAGTGTTAGGGTTAGGTTTAGGGTTGGGGTTAAGGTTAGGCGTTAGGGTTAGTGTTAGGGTTAGGTTAAGGGTTAGGGTTAGGGTTAGGGTTAGGTTAAAGGTTAGTATTAGGGTTAGGATTAGAGTTAGGGTAAGGGTAAGTGTTAGTGTTAGAGTTAGGGATTGGGTTAGGTTTGGGGTTAAGTTTAGGTTTAGGGTTAGGGTAAGGGTATGGGTTAGGGATAGGGTTAGAGATAGGGTTAGGGTTAGGTTAAGGGTAAGGGTTAGGGTTAGAGTTAGTGTTAGAGTTAGGGAAAGGGTAAGGGTTAGGTTAAGGGTAAGTGTTAGGGTTGGAGTTAGGGTTAGGGTTAGGGAAATGGTAAGGGCTAGGGTTAGGGTTAGGGTTAGTGGTTAGGGTTAGTGGTTAGGGTTAGGGTTAGGGTTAGGATTAGGGTTATGGGTTAGGGTTAGGTTTAGGGATAGGGTAAGTGTTAGAGTTAGAGGTTAGGTTGAGTGTTAGCGTTAGGTTAAGGGTGAGGGTTAGGGTTAGGAGAAGGTTTAGGGTTAGGGTTAGGGTTAGGGTTAGGGTAAGGATATGTGTTAGGGTTAGGGTAGGATTAGGGTAAGGGTTAGGATTAGGTTTAGGATAAGTGCAAGGTTTGGGGTTAGGGTTAGGTTTAGGGTTAGGGTAAGGGTAAGGGTTAGGTTTAGGGTAATGGTTACGTTTAGGGTTAGGGTAAGGGTAAGGGTTAGGATTAGGGTTAGGGTAGGGGTTAGCGTAAGGGTTAGGGTTAGGGTTAGGGTTAGGTTTAGGGTTAGGGTTTAGGGTTAGGATTATCGTTATGGTAAGGGTAAGAGTTAGGTTTAGGGTTAGGGTTAGGGGTTAGAGTTAGGGATAGAGTTAGGGTTAGGTTTAGGGTTAGGGTTAGGGTGAGGTAAGGGTTAGGTTTAGGGTTAGGGTTAGCTTTAGGGTTAGGGTTAGGTTTAGGGTTAGGGTTAGGGTAAGGGTAAGGGTTAGTGTTAGGGTTAGGTTTAGGGTGAGGGTAAGGGTTAGGGTTAGGTTTATGGTTAGGGTTAGGGTAAGGGTAAGGGTTAGGTTTAGGTTTAGGGTTATGGTTAGAGTAAGGGTAAGAATTAGAGTTATGGTTACGGTTAGGTTTAGGTTTAAGGTTAGGGTTAGGGTAAGGGTAAGGGTTAGGTTTAAGGTTAGGGTTAGGGTTAGCATTAGGGTTAGAGTTAGGGTAAGGGTAAAGGTTAGGGTTGAGGTTAGGGTTAGGGTTAGGGTAAGGGTAAGGGTTAGGTTTAGGTTTAGGGTTATGGTTAGAGTAAGGGTAAGAATTAGAGTTATGGTTACGGTTAGGTTTAGGTTTAAGGTTAGGGTTAGGGTAAGGGTAAGGGTTAGGTTTAAGGTTAGGGTTAGGGTTAGCGTTAGGGTTAGAGTTAGGTTAAGGGTAAGGGTTAGGGTTGAGGTTAGGGTTAGGGTTACGTTTAGCTTTAGGGTTAGGGTTAGGTAAAGAGTAAGGGTTAGGGATAGGGTTATGGTTAGGTTTAGGGTTAGGTTTAGTGTTGGTAAAGGTTAGTGTTAGGGTAAGTGTTATTGTTAGGTTTAGGGTTAGGTTAAGGGTTAGGTTTAGGGTTACAGTTAGGGTT
>NW_028327406.1:155000-160000 GCF_031878675.1 Megascapheus bottae | reverse complement strand
TAGGGTTAGGGTAAGGGTTAGGGTTAGGGTTAGGGTTAGGGTTAGATTTAGTGTTGGGGTTAATGTTAGTGTTAGGGTAAGGGTTAGTGTTAGGTTTAGGGTTAGGTTTAGGGTTAGGTTTCGGGTTACAGTTAGGGTTAGGGTTAGGGTAAGGATATGTGTTAGGGTTAGGGTTAGGGGTAGCGTTAGGGTAAGGGTAAGGGTTAGGATTAGGGTAAGTGTTAGTTTTGGGGTTAGGGTTAGGTTTAGGGTTAGGTTTAGGTTTAGGGTAAGAGTTAGGGTTAGGTTTAAGGTGAGTGTTAGTTTTGGGGTTAGGGTTAGGTTTAGGCTTAGGGTAAGGTTAAGGGTTAGGTTTAGGGTTATGGTTAGATTTAGGGTTAGGGTAAGGGTAAGGGTTAGGGTTAGGGTAGGGTTAGCGTAAGGGTAAGGGTTAGGGTTAGGGTTAGGGTTAGGGTAAGGGTAAGGGTTAGGTTTAGGGCTAGGGTTAGGGTTAAGGTTAGGGTCAGGTTTAGGGTTAGGGTTAGGGTAAGGGTAAGGGTAAGGTTTAGGGTTAGGGTTAGGGTTAGGGTTAAGGTTAGGGTTAGGGTTAGGCTTAGGGTTAGGGTTAGTTTTATGGTTAAGGTTAGGGTAAAGGTAAGCGTTAGGGTTAGGGTTAGGGTTAGGGTTACTTTACGGGTAAGGGTTAGGGTTTGGCTTAGGGTTAGGGTAAGGATTAGGGTTAGGGTTAGGGTTAGGGTTAGGGTAAGTGTTAGGATTAGGGTTAGGGTTAGCATTAAGGTTAGGGTTATGGTAACGGGAAGGGTTACAGTTAGGGTTAGATTTGCGGTTAGGGTTAGGGGTTAGGGTTAAGGTTAGGTTTAGGTTTAGGGTTAGGGTTAGCGTTAGGGTTAGTGTAAGGGTAAGGGTTAGGGTTACGCTTAGGGTTAGGGTTAAGGTTAGGTTTAGGGTTAGGGTTAGGTTAGTGCTTAGGGTAAGGGTAAGGGTTAAGGTTAGGGTTAGGGTTAGGGTAAGGTTAAAGGTTAAAGTTAGTGTAACGGTACGGGTTACGGTTAGGGTTAGGGTTAGGTGTTAGGGTAAGGGTTAGGGTTAGGGTTAGAGTTAGGGTTAGGGTTAGGGTTAGGGTTAGGTTTAGGGTTAGGTTTAGGGTTAGAGTTAGGATTAAGGTAAGGGTAAGAATTAGGGTTAGGGTAAGGGTTAGGTTTAGGGTTAAGGTTAGGTTTAGAATAAGGGTAAGGGTTATGGTTAAGGGTAGGGTTAGAGTTAGGGTTAGGGTTAGGCTTAGGGTAAGGGTAAGGGTTAGGGTTAGGTTTAGGGTTAGGGTTAGGTTTAGGGTACGGGTTAGGGTTAGGTTTGAGGTTAGGGTTATGGTGAGGGTAAGGTTAAGTTTTAGGGTTAGGTTTAGGGTTAGGGTTAAGGTAAGGGTAAGGGTTAGGGTAAGTGTAAGGTATAGGGTTAAGTTTAGGGTTAGGGTTAGGTTTAGGTTTAGGGTTAGGGTTAGGGTAAGGGAAAGGGTTAGGGTTAGGGTTAGGGTTAGGTTTAGGGTTAGGGTTAGGGTTAGGGTAAGGGTAAGGGTTAGGGTTAGGGTTAGGGATAGATTTAGTGTTGGGGTTAATGTTAGTGTTAGGGTGAGTGTTAGTGTTAGGTTTAGGGTTAGGTTTAGGGTTAGGTTTCGGGTTACGGTTAGGGTTAGGATTAGAGTAAGGATATGTGTTAGGGTTAGAGTTAGGGTTAGGGTTAGCGTTAGGGTAAGGGTAAGGGTTAGGTTTATGGTCAGGGTTAGGGTTAGGGTTAGGATAAGGGTTAGGATTAGGGTTAGTTTTAGAGTTAGGGTAAGGGTAAGTGTTAGTGCTAGGGTTAGGGTTAGGGTTAGGATTGGTGTTAAGGTTTGGTTTAGGGTTAGGGTAAGGGTAAGGGTTAGGGATAGGGTTAGGGTTAGGGTTAGGGTTAGGTTAAGGGTGAGAGTTAGGGTTATAGTTAGTGTTAGGGTTAGGGAAAGGGTAAGGGTTAGGGTTAGGGTTATTGTTAGGGTTAAGGTTAGGGTTAGGTTAAGGGTAAGTGTTAGGGTTAGAGTTAGGGTGAGTGTTACGGAAATGGTAAGGGGTAGGGTTAGGGTTAGGTTCAGGGTTGGGTTTAAGGTTAGGGATAGGTTTACGGTAAGGGTAAGGGTTAGGGTTAGGGTTAGAGTTAGGGTTAGGGTTAGGTTAAGGGTAAGGGTTAGGGTCAGAGTTACGGTTAGGGTTAGGGAAAGGGTAAGGGTTAGGGTTAGGGTTAGGGTTAGAGTGAGGATTAGGGTTAGGGTTAGGGTGAGGGTAAGGGTTAGGCTTAGGGTTAGGGTTAAGGTTAGTGTTAGGGTAGGGTAAGGGTAAGGGTGAGGTTAGGGTTAGGGTTATAGGAAGGGTTAGTGTTAGGGTTAGGTTAGGGTTAGGGTTAGAGTAAGTGTTAGGGTAAGGGTTAGGGTTAGGGTTAGGTTTAGGGTTGGGGTTAAGTTTAGGGTTGGGGTTAGGGTAAGGGTAAGGGTTAGGGTTAGGTTTAGGGTTAGGGTAAATGTCAGGTTAAGGGTTAGGTTTAGGGTAAAGGTAAGTGTTAGGGTTAGGATTAGGGTTAGGGTTAGGGTTAGGGTTAGGCGTTAGGGTTAGGGTAAGGGTTAGGGTAAGGGTAAGGATAAGGGTTAAGGTTAGGGTTAGGTTTAGGGTTAGGGTTAGGGTAAGGGTTAGGGTTAGGGTTAGGGTTAGGGTTAGATTTAGTGTTGGGGTTAATGTTAGTGTTAGGGTAAGGGTTAGTGTTAGGTTTAGGGTTAGGTTTAGGTTTAGGTTTCGGGTTACGGTTAGGGTTAGGGTTAGGGTAAGGATATGTGTTAGGGTTAGGGTTAGGGGTAGCGTTAGGGTAAGGGTAAGGGTTAGGATTAGGGTAAGTGTTAGTTTTGGGGTTAGGGTTAGGTTTAGGGTTAGGTTTAGGTTTAGGGTAAGAGTTAGGGTTAGGTTTAGGGTGAGTGTTAGTTTTGGGGTTAGGGTTAGGTTTAGGGTTAGGGTAAGGTTAAGGGTTAGTTTTAGGGTTATGGTTAGGTTTAGGGTTAGGGTAAGGGTAAGGGTTAGGGTTAGGGTTAGGGTAGGGGTTAGCGTAAGGGTAAGGGTTAGGGTTAGGGTTAGGGTTAGGGTAAGGGTAAGGGTTAGGTTTAGGGTTAGGGTTAGGGTTAAGGTTAGGGTCAGGTTTAGGGTTAGGGTAAGGGTAAGGGTAAGGGTAAGGGTAAGGTTTAGGGTTAGGGTTACGGTTAGGATTAAGGTTAGGGTTAGGGTTAGGCTTAGGGTTAGGGTTAGTTTTATGGTTAAGGTTAGGGTAAAGGTAAGCGTTAGGGTTAGGGTTAGGGTTAGGGTTACTTTACGGGTAAGGGTTAGGGTTTGGGTTAGGGTTAGGGTAAGGATTAGGGTTAGGGTTAGGGTTAGGGTTAGGGTAAGTGTTAGGATTAGGGTTAGGGTTAGCATTAAGGTTAGGGTTATGGTAACGGGAAGGGTTACAGTTAGGGTTAGATTTGCGGTTAGGGTTAGGGGTTAGGGTTAAGGTTAGGTTTAGGTTTAGGGTTAGGGTTAGCGTTAGGGTTAGTGTAAGGGTAAGGGTTAGGGTTACGCTTAGGGTTAGGGTTAAGGTTAGGTTTAGGGTTAGGGTTAGGTTAGTGCTTAGGGTAAGGGTAAGGGTTAAGGTTAGGGTTAGGGTTAGGGTAAGGTTAAAGGTTAGAGTTAGTGTAACGGTACGGGTTACGGTTAGGGTTAGGGTTAGGTGTTAGGGTAAGGGTTAGGGTTAGGGTTAGGTTTAGGGTTAGGGTTAGGGTTAGGGTTAGGGTAAGGGTCAGGGTTAGGGTTAGGGTTAGGTTTATGGTTAGGGTTAAAGTTAGGCTAAGGGTAAGGTTTAGAGATAGGGTTAGGGTTAGGTTTAGGGTTAGGTTTAGGGTTACGGTTAAGGTTAGGGTTAGGATAAGGGTAAGGGTATGTGTTAGGGTTAGGGTTAGGGTTAAAGTTAGGGTTAGCGTTAGGTTAAGGGTAAGGGTTGGGGTTAGGATAAGGGTAAGGATTAGGGTTAGGGTTAGGTTTAGGGTTAGGGTAAGGGTGAGGGTATGGGTTAGGGTAAGGGTAAGTGTTAGTGTTAGGGTTAGCGTTAGGGTTATGTAAAGGGTAAGGGCTGGGGTTAGGGTTAGCGTAAGGATAAGGTTTAGGGTAAGGGTTAGGGTAAGGGTTAGGGTTAGGGTTAGGGTTAGCATTAAAGTTAGAGTTAGGGTAAGGGTAAGGGTTAGGGTTAGGGTTTGGTTTACGGTTAGGTTTAGGAGTTAGGTTTAGGGTTAGGTTTAGGATTAGGGTTAGGGTTAGGGTAAGGGTAAGGGTTAGGGTTAGGGTGAGGGTTAGGTTTAGGGTTAAGGTTAGGGTAAGGGTAAGGGTTAGGTTAAGGGTTAGGGTTAGGGTTACGTAAAGGGTAAGTTTAGGGTTAGGGTTAGGGTTAAGGTAAGGATTAGGGTTAGGGTTAGGGTAACGGTAAGGGTTAGGGTTAGGGTTAGGGTTAGCATTAAGGTTAGGGTTAGGGTAAGGGTAAGGGTTAGGGTTAGGGTTAGATTTACGGTTAGGGTAAGGGGTTAGGGTTAAGGTTAGGTATAGGGTTAGGGTTAGGTTAGGGGTAATGGCTAGGGTTGGGATCAGGGTTAGTGTAAAGTAAGGGTTAGGGTTAGAGTTAGGGTTAGAGTTAGGGTTAAGGTTAGGGTGAGGGTTAGGGTATTGTTTGGGTTAGGGTTAGGGTAAGGGTAAGGGTTAGGGGTAGAGTTAGGTTTAGGGTTAGGTTAAGGGTAAGGGTTAGGGTTAGGGTTAGGTTTAGGGTAAGGGTTAGGGTTAGGGTTAGGGTTAGGTTATGGGTTAGGTTAAGGTTAAGTCTTAGGGTTAGGGTTAGGGTTAGGATAAGGGTAAGGTTTAGGGTTAGGGTTAGGGTTAGGGGTTAGGGTTAGTGTTAGGCTTAGGGTAAGGGTT
>NW_028327406.1:135000-140000 GCF_031878675.1 Megascapheus bottae | reverse complement strand
TTCAGGGTTACGGTTATGGTTAGGAAAGGGGTAAGGATTTGTGTTAGGGTTAGGTTTAGCGTTAGCGTTAGGGTACGGGTAAGGGTTCGTTTTATGTTTAGGGTTAAGGTAAGGGTAAGGGTAAGGGTTAGGGTTCGGGTTAGGGTTGGATTTAGGGTAAGGGTTAGGGTTAGGTTTAGGATAAGTGTAAGGTTTGGGGTTACGGTTAGGTTTAGGGTTAGGGTAAGGATAAGGGTTAGGTTTAGGGTTATGGTTAGGTTTAGGATTAGGGTTAGGGTAAGGGTTAGGGTTAGGGTAGGGGTTAGCGTAAGGATAAGGGTTAGGGTTAGGGTTAGGGTTAGGTTTAGGGTTAGGTGTTAGGGTTAGGGTTATGGTTATGGTAAGTGTAAGGGTTAGGGTTAGGGGTAGGGTTAGGGGTTAGGGTTAGTGTTAGAGTTAGGGTTAGCTTTAGGTTTAGGTTTAGGGTTAGGGTAAAGGTAAGGGTTAGGTTTAGGGTTACGGTTAGGGTAAGGGTAAGCTTTAGGGTTAGGTTTATTGTTAGGGTTAGGGTAAGGGTAAGGGTTAGGTTTAGGTTTAGGGTTAGGGTTAGGGTAAGGTTAAGGATTAGGGTTAGGGTTAGGGTTAGGTTTAGGTTTAAGGTTAGGGTTAGGGTAAGGGTAAGGGTTAGGGTTAAGGTTAGGGTTAGGGTTAGCGTTAGGGTTAGGGTTAGGGTAAGTGTAAGGGTTAGTGTTAAGGTTAGGGTTAGGGTTAGGTTTAAGGTTAGTGTTAGGGTGAGGGTAAGGGTAAGGGTTAGGGTTAGGTTTAGGGTTAGGTTTAGTGTTGGCGATAAGGTTAGTGTTATGGTTAGGGTTAGGTTTAGGGTTAGGTTTAGGGTTAGGGTTAGGGTTAGGGTTAGGGTAAGGATATGTGTTAGGTTTAGTGTTCGGGTTAACGTTATGGTAAGGGTTAGGGTTAGGGTTAGGGTTAGGGTTAGATTTATGGTTAGGGTAAGGGCAAGGGTTAGGATTAGGGTTAAGGTTAGGGGTTAGGGTTCAGTTTAGGTATAGGATTATGGTTAGGGTAAGGATAATGGTTAGTGTTAGGGTTAGGGTTAGTGTAAGTGTAAGGGTTAGGGTTAGAGTTAGGGTTAGGGTTAGGGTTAAGGTTAGGGTTAGGGTTAGGGTTAGGGTTAGGGTTAGGGTTAGCGTTAGGGTAAGGGTTAGGGTTAGTGTTAGGGTTAGGTTTAGGGTTGGGGTTAAGGTTAGGGGTTAGGGTTAGTGTTAGGGTTAGGTTAAGGGTTAGGGTTAGGGTTAGGATAAGTTTTAGGATTAGGGTTAGGGTTAGAGTTAGGTTAAGGATAGGTTTTAGTGTTAGGGTTAGGGGTAGGGTTAGGGTTGGGGTTAAGTTTAGGTTTAGGGTTAGGGTAAGGGTAAGGGTTAGGAATAGGTTTAGAATTAGGGTTAGGGTTAGGGTAAGGGTAAGGGTTAGGGTTAGAGTCAGTGTTAGGTTTAGGGAAAGGGTAAGGGTTAGGGTTAGGGTTAGGGTTAATGTTAGGTTAAGGGTAAATGTTAGGGTTACAGTTAGGGTTAGGGTTAGGGAAATGGTAAGGGCTAGGGTTAGGGTTAGGGTTAGTATTTAGGGTTAGGGTTACTGTTAGGATTAGGGTTTGGTGTTAGGGTTAGGGTTAAGGATAGATTAAGGGTTAGGGTTATAGGTTAGGTTGCGTTTAGGATTAGGTTAAGGGTTAGGGTTAGGTTTAGGATAAGGGTTAGGATTAGGGTTAGGGTTAGGGTTAGTGTAAGGGTATATGTCAGTGTTAGGGTAAGGGTTAGGGTTAGGGTAAGGGTTAGGGTTAGGGTTAGGTCAGGGTTAGGGTTAGGGTAAGGATTAGGGTTAGGGTTAGGGTTAGGGTAAGGGTTAGGTTTAGTCTTAGGGTTAGGGTTAAGTTTAGGGTTAGGGGTAGGGTTAGGGTTAGGGTTAGGGTTAGCGTTACGGTAAGGGTAAGGGTTAGGTTAGGGTTAGGGTTAGCATTAAGGTTATGGTTAGGGTTAGGGTAAGGGTAAGGGTTAGGGTTAGGGTTAGGGTTAGGGGTTACTGTTAGGGTTAGGTTTAGGGATAGGGTAAGGATAAGGGTAAGGTTTAGGGTTAGGAACATGGTTAGGGTTAGGGTTAGGGTTAGGATTAGGGTAAGGGTAAGGGTTAGGGTTAGGGTTAGGGTTAGGGTTAAGGTTAGATTTAATGTTAGGGTAAGGGTAAGGTTTAGGTTAGGGTTAGGGTTAGGGTTAGGGTAAGTGTTAGGGTTAGGGTTAGTGTTAGGGTTATGTTAAGGGTCAGGGTTAGGGTTAGGGTAAGGGTAAGGGTTAGGGTTAGGGTTAGGGTTAGGATTAGGGTAAGGGTAAGGGTTAGGGTTAGGGTTAGGGTTAAGGTTAGATTTAATGTTAGGGTAAGGGTAAGGGTTAGCTTAGGGTTAGGGTTAGGGTAAGTGTTCGGGTTAGGGTTAGTGTTAGGGTTATGTTAAGGGTTAGGGTTAGGGTTAGAGTAAGGGATAGGGTTAGGATTAGAGTTAGCATTAAGGTTAGGGTTAGGGTAAGGGTAAGGGTAAGGGTTAGGGTTAGGGTTAGGGTTATGGGTTACGGTTAGGGTTAGGTTTAGGGTTAGGGTTAGGATAAGTGTAAGGTTTATGGTTAGGGATAGGGTTAGGGTTAGGTTTAGGGTTAGGATTAGGGTAAGGGTAAGTGTTAGGGTTATGGTTAGGGTTAGGGTTAACATTAGAGTTAGTGTTAGGGTAAGGGTAAGGTTTAGGTTAGGGTAAGGGTTAGGGTTAGGGTAAGTGTTAGGGTTAGGGTTAGGGTTAGGTTTAGGGTTATGCGTTAGGGTTAGGGTTAGGGTTAGTGTAAGGGTTAGGGTTAGGGTTTTAGGGTTAGTGTTAGGGTTATGTTAAAGGTTAGGTTTAGGGTTAGGGTTTGGATAAGAGTTAGGGTTAGGGTTATGGTAAGGGTAAGTGTTGGTGTTAGGGTTAGGGTTAGGGTTAGGGTAAGGGTTAGGGTTATTGTTAGGGTTAGGTTTAGGTTTGGAGTTAAGGTTAGGGGTTATGGTTAGTGTTAGGGTTAGGTTAAGGGTTAGGGTTAGGGTTAGGATAAGGGTTAGGATTAGGGTTAGGGTTAGAGTTAGGGTAAGGGTAAGTGTTAATGTTAGGTTTAGGGTTAGGTTTGGGGTTAAGGTTAGGTTTAGCCTTAGGGTAAGGGTGAGGGTTAGGGATAGGGTTAGAGTTATGGTTAGGGTTAGGTTAAGGGTAAGGGTTAGGGTAGAGTTAGTGTTAGGTTTAGGGAAAGGGTAAGGGTTAGGGTTAGGGTTAGCGTTAATGTTAGGTTAAGGGTAAATGTTAGGGTTACAGTTAGGGTTAGGGTTAGGGAAATGGTAAGGGCTAGGGTTAGGGTTAGTGGTTAGGGTTAGGGTTAGGATTAGGGTTAGGTGTTATTGTTAGGGTTAGGGATAGGTTAAGGGTTAGGGTTATAGGTTAGGTTGAGTTTAGGATTAGGTTAAGGGTTACGGTTAGGGTTACGATAAGGGTTAGGATTAGGTTTAGGGTTAGGGTTAGTGTAAGGGTATATGTTAGTGTTAGGGTTAGGGTTAGGGTTAGGGTGAGGGTTATGGTTAGGGTTAGGGTTAGGGTTAGGGTAAGGATTAGGGTTAGGGTTAAGTTTAGGGTAAGCGTTAGGGTTAGGCTTAGGTTTAGGGCTAAGCTTAGGGTTAGGGGTAGGGTAAGGTAAGGGTTAGGTTAGGGTTAGGGTTAGCATTAAGGTTAGGGTTAGGGTTAGGGTAAGGGTAAGGGTTAGGGTTAGGGTTAGGGTTAGGGATTACGGTTAGGTTTAGGTTTAGGGATAGAGTTAGGATAAGGGTAAGGTTTAGGGTTAGGGATAGGGTTAGGGTTAGGGTTAGGTTTAGGGTTAGGATTAGGGTAAGGGTAAGGGTTAGGGTTAGGGTTAGGGTTAAGTTTAGAGTTAGTGTTAGGGTAAGGGTAAGGGTTAGGTTAGGGTAAGGGTTAGGGTTAGGGTTAGTGTTGGGGTTAGGTTTAGGGTTAGGGTTAGGTTTTGGGTTAGGCCTTAGGGTTAGGGTTAGGGTTAGGGTAAGGGTTAGGGTTAGGGTTTAGGGTTAGTGTTAGAGTTAGTTTAAGGGTTAGGTTTAGGATTAGGGTTAGATTTAGGATAAGGTTTAGGGTTAGGGTTAGGGGTAGGGTAAGGGTAAGTGTTAGTGTTAGGGTTAGGGTTAGCGTTAGGGTAAGGGTTAGGGCTAGTGTTAGGTTTAGGTTTAGGGTTGGGGTTAAGGTTAGGGGTTAGGGTTAGTGTTAGGGTTAGGTTAAGGGTTAGGGTTAGGGTTAGGTTTAGGATAAGCTTTAGGATTAGGGTTACGGTTAGAGTGAGGGTAAGGGTAAGTGTTAGTGTTAGGGTTAGGGTTAGGGTTAGGGTTGGGGTTAAGTTTAGGTTTAGGGTTAGGGTAAGGGTAAGGGTTAGGGTTAAGTTTAGGGTTGGGGTTAGCGTAAGGGTAAGGGTTAGGGTTAGGGTTAGGGTTAGGTTTAGGGGTTTGGGTTAGGGTTAGGGTTATGGTAAGGGTAAGGGTTAGGGTTAGGGTTATGGATAGGAGTAAGTGTTAGGGTTAGAGTTAGGGTTAGGTTTACGTTTAGGGTTAGGGTGACGGTAAGGGTTAGGTTTAGGGTTAGTTTTAAGTTTAGGGTTAGGGTTAGGGTTATTTAGGGTTAGGATTAGGGTAAGGGTAAGGGTTAGTGTTAAGGTTAGGGTTAGGGTAAGTGTAAGGGTTAGGGTTAGGTTTATGGTTAGGGTTAGGGTAAGCCTAAGGGTTAGGTTTCGCTTTAGGGTTAGAGTTAGGGTAAGGGTAAGGATTAGGGTTAGCGTTAGGGTTAGCGTTAAGTTTAGAGTTAGGGTAAGGGTAAGGGTTAGGGTTAAGGTTAGGGTTAGTGTTAGGTTTAAGGTTAGTGTTAGGGTGAGGGTAAGGGTAAGGGTTAG
>NW_028327406.1:125000-130000 GCF_031878675.1 Megascapheus bottae | reverse complement strand
TGTTATTGTTAGGGTTAGGGATAGGTTAAGGGTTAGGGTTATAGGTTAGGTTGAGTTTAGGATTAGGTTAAGGGATACGGTTAGGGTTACGATAAGGGTTAGGATTAGGTTTAGGGTTAGGGTTAGTGTAAGGGTATAAGTTAGTGTTAGGGTTAGGGTTAGGGTTAGGGTGAGGGTCAGGGTTAGGGTTAGGATTAGGGTTAGGGTTAGGTTTAGGGTTAGGCCTTAGGGTTAGGGTTAGGGTTAGGGTAAGGGTTAGGGTTAGGGTTTAGGGTTAGTGTTAGGGTTAGTTTAACGGTTAGGTTTAGGATTAGGGTTAGGTTTAGGATAAGGTTTAGGGGTAGGGTTAGGGGTAGGGTAAGGGTAAGTGTTAGTGTTAGGGTTAGGGTTAGCGTTAGGGTAAGGGTTAGGGTTAGTGTTAGGGTTAGGTTTAGGGTTGGGGTTAAGGTTAGGGGTTAGGGTTAGTGTTAGGGTTAGGTTAAGGGTTAGGGTTAGGGTTAGGGTTTTGGGTTAGGGTTAGGGTTATGTTAAAGGTTAGGTTTAGGGTTAGGGTTAGGGTTAGGATAAGGGTTAGGGTTAGGGTTAGGGTTAGGGTAAGGGTAAGTGTTGGTGTCAGGGTTAGGGTTAGGGTTAGGGTAAGGGTTAGGGTTATTGTTAGGGTTAGGTTTAGGTTTGGATTTAAGGTTAGGGGTTAGGGTTAGTGTTAGGGTTAGGTTAGGGGTTAGGGTTAGGGTTAGGGTTAGGATAAGGGTTAGGATTAGGGTTAGGGTTAGAGTTAGGGTAAGGGTAAGTGTTAATGTTAGGGTTAGGGTTAGGTTTGGGGTTAAGGTTAGGTTTAGCGTTAGGGTAAGGGTGAGGGTTAGGGATAGGGTTAGAGTTAGGGTTAGGGTTAGGTTAAGGGTAAGGGTTAGGGTTAGAGTTAGTGTTAGGGAAAGGGTAAGGGTTACGGTTAGGGTTAGCGTTAATGTTAGGTTAAGGGTAAATGTTAGGGTTACAGTTAGGGTTAGGGTTAGGGAAATGGTAAGGGCTAGGGTTAGGGTTAGTGGTTACGGTTAGGGTTAGGATTAGGGTTAGGTGTTATTGTTAGGGTTAGGGATAGGTTAAGGGTTAGGGTTATAGGTTAGGTTGAGTTTAGGATTAGGTTAAGGGATACGGTTAGGGTTACGATAAGGGTTAGGATTAGGTTTAGGGTTAGGGTTAGTGTAAGGGTATAAGTTAGTGTTAGGGTTAGGGTTAGGGTTAGGGTGAGGGTTATGGTTAGGGTTAGGGTTAGGGTTTGGGTAAGGATTAGGGTTAGGGTTAAGGTTAGGGTAAGCGTTACGGTTAGGCTTAGGGTTAGGGTTAAGATTAGGGTTAGGGGTAGGGTAAGGTAAGGGTTAGGTTAGGCTTAGGGTTAGCATTAAGGTTAGGGTTAGGGTTAGGGTAATTGGAAGGGTTAGGGTTAGGGTTAGGGTTAGGGATTACGGTTAGGGTTAGGTTTAGGGATAGAGTTAGGATAAGGGTAAGGTTTAGGGTTAGGGATAGGGCTAGGTTTAGTGTTAGGTTTAGGGTTAGGATTAGGGTAAGGGTTAGGGTTAGGGTTAGGGTTAGGGTTAAGTTTAGAGTTAGTGTTAGGGTAAGGGTAAGGGTTAGGTTAGGGTAAGGGTTAGGGTTAGTGTTAGTGTTGGGGTTAGGGTTAGGGTTAGGTTTTGGGTTAGGCCTCAGGGGTAGGGTTAGGGTTAGGGTAAGGGTTAGGGTTAGGGTTTAGGGTTAATGTTAGGGTTAGTTTAAGGGTTAGGTTTAGGATTAGGGTTAGATTTAGGAAAAGGTTTAGGGTTAGGGCTAGGGGTAGGGTAAGGGTAAGTGTTAGTGTTAGGGTTAGGGTTAGCGTTAGGGTAAGGGTTAGGGCTAGTGTTAGGGTTAGGTTTAGGGTTGGGGTTAAGGTTAGGGGTTAGGGTTAGTGTTAGGGTTAGGTTAAGGGTTAGGGTTAGGGTTAGGGTTAGGATAAGCTTTAGGATTAGGGTTACGGTTAGAGTTAGGGTAAGGGTAAGTGTTAGTGTTAGGGTTAGGGTTAGGGTTAGGGTTGGGGTTAAGTTTAGGTTTAGGTTTAGGGTAAGGGTAAGGGTTAGGGATAGGGTTAGAGTTAGGGTTAGGGTTAGGGTAAGGGTAAGGGTTAGGGTTAGAAGCAGTGTTAGGTTTAGGGAAAGGGTAAGGGTTAGGGTTAGGGTTAGGGTTAATGTTAGGTTAAGGGTAAATGTTAGGGTTAGAGTTAGGGTTAGGGTTAGGGAAATGGTAAGGGCTAGAGTTAGGGTTAGGGTTAGTGGTTAGGGTTAGGGTTAGTGTTAGGATTAGGGTTTGGTGTTAGGGTTAGGGTTAAGGATAGGTTTAAGGGTTAGGGTTATAGGTTAGGGTTAGGGTTAGGGTAAGGATTAGGGTTAAGTTTAGGGTAGGGGTTAGCATAAGGGTAAGGGTTAGGGTTAGGGTTAGGTTTAGGGTTAGGGGTTATGGTTAGTGTTAGGATTATGTAAGGGTAAGTGTTAGGGTTAGGATTATGGTTCGGGGTAAGGGTTAGGGTTAGAGTTAGGGTTAGGTTTAGGTTTAGGGTTAGGGTGAGGGTAAGGGTTAGGGTTAGGGTTAGGGTTAGGTTTAGGGTTAGGGTTAGGGTAAGGGTTAGGGTTAGGATTAGGGTTAGGGAAAGTGTAAGGGTTAGGGTTAGGTTTATGGTTAGTGTTAGGGTAAGGCTATGGGTTAGGTTCTGTTTAGGGTTAGAGTTAGGGTAAGGGTAAGGATTAGGTTTAGGGTTAGGGTTAGGTTTAGGGTTAAGGTTAGGGTTAGGGTAAGGTTAAGGGTTAGGGTTAAGGTTAGGGTTAGCGTTAGCGTTAGGGTTTGGGTTAGGGTAAGGGTAAGGGTAAGGGTTAGGGTTAATGTTAGGGTTAGGGTTAGGTTTAAGGTTAGTATTAGGGTGAGGGTAAGGGTAAGGGTTAGGGTTAGGTTTAGGGTTAGGGTTAGAGTAAGGCTAAGGGTTAGGGTTAGTGTTAGGGTTAGGTTTAGGGTTAGGGTTAGGATTAGGGTTAGGGTAAGGGTATGTGTTAGGTTTAGTGTTTGGGTTAACGTTATGGTAAGGGTTAGGGTTACGGTTAGGCTTAGGGTTAGATTTACGGTTAGGGTAAGGGCAAGGGTTAGGGTTAGGGTTAAGTTTAGGGTAAAGGTTAGGGTTAGGGTTAGGGTTAAGTTAGGAGTTAGGGTAAGGGCAAGGGTTATGGTTAGGGTTAGGGTTAGGTTTAGGGTTCGGGTAAGGGTAAGTGTTAAGGGTAGGGTTAGGGTTAGTGTTAGGGTAAGGTTTAGGGTTAGGGTTAGTTTAAGGTTAAGGGGTAGGGTTAGGGTTAGGGATAGGGTTAGGGTTAAGGTTAGTGTTAGGGTTAGGGTTAGGGTTAGGTTTATGGTTATGGTTAGGTTAAGGGTAAGGGTTAGGGTTAGGTTTAGAGTAAGGGTAAGGGTTAGGGTTAAGGGTAGGAGTAGGGTTAGGGTTAAGGTTAGGTTAAGGGTAAGGGTTAGGGTTAGGTTTATGGTTAGGGTTAGGGTAAAGGTAAGGGTTAGGTTTAGGTTTAGGGTTATGGTTAGGATAAGGGTAAGGATTAGAGTTAGGGTTAGGGTTAGGTTTAGGTTTAAGGTTAGGGTTAGGGTAAGGGTAAGGGTTAGGGTTAAGGTTAGGCTTAGCGTTAGGGTTAGAGTTAGGGTAAGGATAAGGGTTAGGGTTAAGGTTAGGGTTAGGGTTAGGTTTAGGGTTAGGTTTGAGGTTAGAGTTAGGGTGAGGGTAAGGGTAAGGGTTAGGGTTAGGTTTAGGGTTAGGGTTAAGGTAAGGGTAAGGGTTAGAGTTAGGGTTAGGGTTAGGTTTAGGATTAGGGTTAGGTTTAGGGTTAGGGTAAGTGTAAGGTTTAGGGTTAAGGTTACGGTTAGGGTTAGGTTAGTGTTACCGTTAGGGTTAGGGTAAGGGAAAGGGTTAGGGTTAGGGTTAGGCTTAGGTTTAAGTTTAGGGTTAGGATAAGGGTCAGGGTTAGGTTTAGGGTTAGGGATAGATATAGTGTTGGGGTTAATGTTATTGTTAGGGTAAGGGTTAGTGTTAGGTTTAGGGTTAGGTTTAGGGTTACGGTTAGGGTTAGGGTTAGGTTAAGGATATGTGTTAGGGTTAGGGTTAGGGTTAGCGTTAGGGTAAGGTTAGTGTTAGGTTTATGGTTAGGGTTAAGGTAAGGGTAAGGGTTACGGGTTACGTTTAGAATAAGTGTAAGTTTTGGAGTTAGGATTAGGTTTAGGGTTAGGGTAAGGGTAAGGGTTAGGTTTAGTGTTATGGTTAGCTTTAGGGTTAGGGTAAGGGTAAGGGTTAGGGTTAAGTTTAGGGTAGGGGTTTGCGTAAGGGTAAGGGTTAGGGTTGGGCTTAGTTTTAGGTTTAGGGGTTAGGGTTAGGGTTAGGGTTATGGTAAGGGTAACGGTTAGGGTTAGGGTTAGGTTTAGGAGTAAGGGTTAGGGTTAGAGTTAGGGTTAGGTTTAGGTTTAGGGTTAGGGTGAGGGTAAGGGTAAGGGTTAGTGTTAGGCTTAGTTTTAGGTTTAGGGGTTAGGGTTAGTGTTATGGTAAGGGTAAGGGTTAGGGTTAGGGTTAGGGGTAGGTTTAGGTTTAGGGTAAGTGTAAGGGTTAGGGTTAGGTTTATGGTTAGGGTTAGGGTAAGGCTAAGGGTTAGGTTTCGGTTTAAGGTTAGAGTTAGGGGTAAGGGTAAGGATTAGGGTTAGCGTTAGGGTTAGCGTTACGTTTAGAGTTAGGGTAAGGCTAAGGGTTAGGGTTAAGGTTAGGGTTAGTGTTAGGTTTAAGGTTAGTGTTAGGGTGAGGGTAAGGGTAAGGGTTAGGGTTAGGTTTAGGGTTAGGGTTAGGATAAGGGTAATGGTTAGGGTTAGGGTTAGGGTTAGGTTTAGGGTTAGGGTTAGGGTAAGTGTAATGGTTAGGACTAAGGTTAGGCTTAGGGTTAGGTTGA
>NW_028327406.1:70000-120000 GCF_031878675.1 Megascapheus bottae | reverse complement strand
TATGGTTATTTTTAAGGTAAGGGTAAGGGTTAGGGTTAGGGTTAGGGTTAGGGTTCGATTTAGGGTAAGGGTTAGGGTTAGGTTTAGGATAAGTGTAAGGTTTGGGGTTAGAGTTAGGTTTAGGGTTAGGGTAAGGGTAAGGGTTAGGTTTAGGGTTATGGTTAGGTTTAGGGTTAGGGTAAGGCTAAGGTTAGGGTTAGGGTTAGGGTAGGGGTTAGCATAAGGGTAAGGATTAGGTTTAGGGTTAGGGTTAGGGTTAGGTTTAGGGTTAGGGGTTAGGGTTAGGGTTAGGTTTAGGGTTAGGGTTATGGCAAGGGTAAGGGTAAGGGTTAGGGTTAGGGTTAGGTTTAGGGTTAGGGTTAGGGTTAGGTTTAGAGTAAGGGTAAGGGTTAGGGTTAAGGTATGGTTAGGGTTAGGGTTAGGGTTAGGCTTAGGGTAAGGGTAAGGGTTAGGGTTAGGTTTAGGGTTAGGATTAGGGTAAGGGTAAGGGTTAAGTTTAGGGTTAGGGTCAAGATTATGGTTGCGGTTAGGGTTAGGGTTAGGGTAAGGTTAAGGGTTAGGGTTAAGGTTAGGGTTAGGGTTAGGGTTAGGGTAAAGGTAAGGGTTAGGGTTAGGATTAGGGTTAGGTTAGGGTTAGGTTTACTATTAAGGTTAGGGTTAGAGTACAGGTAAGGGTTAGGGTTAAGGGTAGGGTTAGAGTTAGGTTTAGGGTTAGGCTTAGTGTAAGGGTAAGGGTAAGGGTTAGGTTTAGGATTAGGGTTAGGGTAAGGGTAAGGGTTAAGTTTAGTGTTAGGGTTAGGATTACGGTTACCGTTAGGGTTAGGGTCAGGGTGAGGATAAGGTTTAGGGTTAAGGTTAGGGTTAGGGTTAGGGTTAGGTTTAGGGTTAGGTTTCAGGTTAGGGTTAAGGTGAGGGTAAGGGTAAGGGTTAGGGTTAGGGTTAGGTTTAGGTTTAGTGTTAAGGTTAGGGTTACAGTAAGGGTAAGTGTTAGGGTTAAGTGTAGGGTTAGTGTTAGGCTTATGGTAAGGGTAAGGGTTAGGGTTAGGTTTAGGGTTAGGTATAGGGTAAGGGTAAGGGTTAAGTTTAGGTTTAGGGTTAGGAATACGGTTACGGTTAGGGTTAGGGTCAGGGTAAGGGTAAGGTTTAGGGTTAAGGTTAGGGTTAGGGTTAGGTTTAGGGTTAGGTTTAGTGTTGGCATTTAGGTTAGTGTTAGGGTAAGTGTTATTGTTAGGGTTAGGGTTAGGTTTAGGGTTACGGTTAGGGTTAGGGTTAGGGTAAGGGTATGGGTTAGGGTTAGGATTAGAGTTAGGGTTAGCTTTTGGGTAAGGGTAGGGTATAGGGTTAAGGTTAGGGTTAAGGTAAGCACAAGGGTTAGGGTTAGAGTTAGGGTTAGGTTTAGGTTTAAGGTAAGGTTTAGGGTTAGGTTAGGGTAAGGGTAAGTGTTATTGTTAGGGTTAGGGTTAGGGTTAGGGTAAGGGTAAGATTTAGGGTTAGGGTTAGGGTTAGGTTTAGGGTAAGGGTTAGGGTTAGGGTTAGGGTTAGATTTACGGTTAGGGTAAGGGCAAGGGTTCGGTTAGGGTAAAGTTTAGGGTTAGGGTTAGGGTAGGGGTTAGGGTAAGGGTAAGGGTTAGGGTTAGAGTTAGGGTTAGGTTTAGGGTTCGGGTAAGTGTAAGGGTTAGCGGTAGGGTTAGGGTTAGGGTTAGGGTAAGGTTTAGGGTTAGGGTTAGCTTAAGGGTAAGGGTTAAGGTTAGGGTTAGGGTTAGGGTTAAGGTTAGGGTTAGGGTTAGGGTTAGGTTTGTGGTTAGGGTTAGGTTAAGGGTTATGGTTAGAGTTAGTGTTAGGGTTAAGGTTAGGTTTAGGGTTAAGGTAAGGGGAAGGGTTAGGGTTAGTTTTAGGGTAAGGGGTAAGATTAGGTGTAGGGTAAGGGTAAGTTTGAGGGTTAGGTTTAGGGTTAGGGTTAGGGTTAGGGTAAGTGAAAGGGTTAGGGTTAGGGTTAGATTTACGGTTAGGGTAAGGGCAAGGGTTAGGGTTAGGGTTAGGGTAAAGGTTAGGGTTAGGATTAGGGTTAGGGTAGGGGTTAGGGTAAGGGTAAGTGTAGGGTTAGGGTTAGGGTTAGGGTTAGGTTTAGGGTTCGGGTAAGGGTAAGGGTTAGGGGTAGTGTTAGGGTTAGGGTTAGGGTAAGGTTTAGGGTTAGGGTTAGCTTAATAGTAAGGGTTAGGGTTAGGGTTATGGTTAGGGGTAAGGTTAGGGTTAGGGTTAATGTTATGGTTAGGGTTAGGTTAAGGGTAAGGAATAGGGTTAGAGTTAGGGTTAGGGTTAAAGTTAGGTTTAGGGTTAAGTTTAGGGTTAGGGTTAGGGTTAGGGTTAGTTTAAGGGTAAGGGTTAGGGTTAGAGTTAGGGTTAGGGTTAGGGAAAGGGTAAGGTTTAGGGTTAGGGTTAGGGTTAGGGTTAGGCTTAGGGTAAGGGTAAGGGTTAGGGTTAGGTTTAGGTTTAGATTTAGGGTAAGGGTAAGGGTTAAGTTTAGGTTTAGGGTTAGGATTACGGTTACGGTTAGGGTTAGGGTCAGGGTAAGGGTAAGGGTTAGGGTTAATGTTAGGGTTAGGGTTAGGTTTAGGGTTAGGTTTGAGGTTAGGGTTAGGGTGAGGGTAAGGGTAAGGGTTAGGCTTAGGAATAGGGTAAGTGTAAGATTTAGGGGTAAGATTAGGGTTAGGGTTAGGGTTAGGGTTAGGGTTAGGTTTAGGGTAAGCGAAAGGGTTAGGGTTAGGGTTAGGCTTAGGTTTAGGGTTAGGGTTAGGGTAAGGGTAAGGGTTAGGTTTAGGGATAGCGATAGATTTAGTGTTGGGGTTAATGTTAGTGTTAGGGTAAGGGTTAGTGTGAGGTTTAGTGTTCGGTTTAGGGTTAGGTTTAGGGTTATGGTTAGGGTTAGGTTTAGGGTAAGGATATGTGTTAGGGTTAGGGTTAGTGTTAGCGTTAGGTTAAGGGTAAGGGTTAGGTTCATGTTTAGGGGTAATGTAAGGGTAAAGTTTAGGGTTAGGGTTAGGGTTAGGTTTAGGGTAAGGGTTAGGGTTAGGGTTACGCTAAGTGTAAGATTTGGGGTTAGGGTTAGGTTTAGGGTTAGGGTAAGGGTAAGGGTTAGGTTTAGGGTTATGGTTAGTTTTAGGGTAAGGGTAAGGGTAAGGGTTAGGGTTAGGGTTAGTGTAGGGTTTAGCGTAAGGGTAAGGGTTAGGGTTAGGGTTGGGGTTAAGTTTAGGGTTAGGAGTTAGGGTTAGGGATAGGGTAAGTGTAAGGTTTAGGGTTAGGGTTAGGTTTAGGTGTTAGGGTTAGGGTTAGAGTTAGGGTTAGTTTTATGTTTAGGTTAGGGTGAGGGTAAGGGTTAGGGTTAAGGTTAGGGTTAGGTTTAGGGTTAGGGTTAGGGTTAGGGTTAGGTTATGGGTAAGGGTTAGGGTTAGGTTAGGGTAAGGGTAAGGGTGAGGGTTTGGTTTATGGTTAGGGTTAGGGTAAGCGTAAGGGTTAGGTTTAGGTTTAGGGTTACGGTTAGGGTAAGGGTAAGGATTAGGGTTAGGGTTAGGGTTAGGTTTAGGTTTAAGGTTAGGGTTAGGGTAAGGGTAAGTGTTAGCGTTAAGGTTAGGGTTAGGGTTAGCGTTAGGGTTAGGATTAGGGTAAGGGTAAGGGTTAGGGTTAAGGTTAGGGTTAGGGTTAGGGTTAAGGTTAGTGTTAGGTTGAGGGTAAGGGTAAGGGTTAGGGTTATGTTTAGGGTTAGGGTTAGGGTAAGGGTAAGGGTTAGGGTTTGGGTTAGGGTTAGGTTTAGGGTTAGGGTTAGGATAAGTGTAAGGGTTAGGATTAAGGTTAGGCTTAGGTTTAGGTTTAGGTTTGGGTTAGGGTTAGGTAAAGGGTAAGGGTTAGGGTAAGGGTTAGGGTTATGGTTAGGTTTAGGTTTAGTGTTGGCGTTAAGGTTAGTGTTAGGGTAAGTGTTAGTGTTGGGGTTAGGGTTAGATTTAGGGTTAGGTTTAGGGTTACGGTTAGGGTAAGGGTATGTGTTAGAGTTAGGGTTAGGGTTAGGGCTAGGGTTAGCGTTAGGGTAAGGGTAGGGCATAGGGTTAAGGTTAGGGTTAAGGTTAGGGTTAAGGTAAAGGCAAGGGTTAGGGTTAGGGTTAGGGTTAGGTTTAGGGTAAGGGTTAGGGTTAGGTGTAGGGTAAGGGTAAGTTTTAGGGTTAGGGTTAGGGTTAGGGTAAGGGTAAGGGTTAGGGTTAGGGTTAGGGTTAGATTTACGGTTAGGGTAAGGGCAAGGTTTAGGGTTAGGGTTAGGTTTATGGTTAGAGTTAGGTTTTGGGTAAGTGTTAGGGTTAGAGTTAGGGTAAGGGTGAGGGTTAGGGTTAGTGGTTAGGGTTAGTGTTAGGATTAGGGTTAGGGTTAGGGTTAGTGTAAGGGTAAGGATTAGGGTTAGGGTTAGATTTACGGTTAGGGTAAGGGCAAGGATTAGGGTTAGGGTAAAGGTTAGGTTTACAGTTAGGGTTAGGGAAGGGGTTAAGGTAAGGTTAAGGGTTAGGGTTAGGGTTAGGGTTAGGTTTAGGGTTCGGTAAGGGTAAGTGTTAGGGGTAGGGTTAGGGTTAGGGTTAGGGTAAGGTTTAGGGTTAGGGTTAGCTTAAGGGTAAGGGTCAGTGTTAGGGTTAGGGTTAGGGTTAAGTTTAGGATTAGGGTTAGGGTTAGGTATAGGGTTAGGTTTATGGTTAGGGTTAGGTTAAGTGTAAGGTTTAGGGTTAGAGTTAAGTTTAGGGTTAAGGTTATGTTTAGGTTTAAAGTTAGGGTTAGGGTTAGGGTTAGGTTAAGGGTAAGGGTTAGGGTTAGCGTTAGGGTTAGGGTTAGGGAAAGGGTAAGGTTTAGGGTTGGGGTTAGGGTTAGGGTTAGGGTAAGGATCAGGGTTAAGGTTAGGGTTAGGGTTAGGTTTAGGGTTAGGGTTGGGGTAAGGGCAAGGGTAAGGGTTAGGGTTAGGGATAGGGTTAAGTTTAGGGTTAGGGTTAGGGTAAGGGTAAGGATTACGTTAGGGTTAGGATTAGGGTTAGGGTAAGGGTTTGGGTTAGGGTTAGGGTTAGGGTAAGGTTAAGGGTTAGGGTTAGGTTTAGTGTTAGGATTAGGGTTACGGTAAGTGTTAGGGTTAGGGTTAGGGTAAGGGTTAGGGTTAGGGTTAGGGTTAGGGTAATGGTAAGGGTTAGGGGTAGGGTTAGGGTTACGGTAATTGTTAGGGTTAGGGTAAGTGTTAGGGTTAGGGTTAGGGTTAGGGTAAGGGTTAGGGTTAGGGTTAGGGTTCGGGTTAGGGTAAGGGTCAGTGTTAGAGTTAGGGTTAGGGTTTGGTTTGTGTTAGGGTTAGGGTTAGGGTAAGGGTAAGGTTGAGGGTTATGGTTAGGGTTAGGTTTAGTGTTGGGGTTAAGGTGAGTGTTAGGGTAAGGGTTAGTGATAGGGTTAGGGTTAGGTTTAGGGTTAGGTTTAGGGTTACGGTTAAGGTTAATGTTAGGATAACGGTAAGGGTATGGGTTAGGGTTATGGTTAGGGTTAAGGTTAGGGTTAGCGTTAGGGTAAGGGTAAGGGTAGGGTTTAGGGTAAGGGTAAGGGTTAGGGTTAGGGTTAGGTGTATGGTTAGGGTATGGTTAAGGGTAGGGGTTAGGGTAAGGGTAAGGGTTAGTTTACGGTTAGCATTAGGGTTTGGTAAAGGGTCAGGGTTAGGGTTAGGGTTAAGGTTAGGGTAAGGATTAGGGTTAGGGTTAGGTTTAGGGTTAGGGTTAGGGGTTAGGGCTATGGTTAGGTTTAGGTTTAGGGTGAGGGTAAGGCTAATGTTTACGGCTAGGGTTAGGGTTAGGTTTACGGTTAGGGTTAGGGGTTAGGGTTAGGGTTAGGTTTAGAGTTAGCGTTAGGGTAAGGGTAAGGGTTAAGTTTAGGGTTAGGGTTAAGATTACGGTTACCGTTAGGGTTACGGTCAGGGTAAGGATAAGGTTTATTGTTAAGTTTAGGGTTAGGGTTAGGTTTAGGGTTAGGTTTGAGGTTAGGGTTAGGGTGAGGGTAAGGGTAATGGTTAGGTTTAGGGTTAGGTTTAGGTTTAGTGTTAAGGTTAGGGTTACAGTAAGGGTAAGGGTTAGGGTTAAGTGTAGGGTTAGGGTTAGGTAAGGGTAAGGGTTAAGTTTAGGTTTAGGGTTAGGATTACGGTTACGGTTAGGGTTAGGGTCAGGGTAAGGGTAAGGGTTAGGGTTAAGGTTAGTGTTAGGGTTAGGTTTAGGGTTAGGTTTGAGGTTAGGTTTATGGTGAGGATAAGGGTAAGGGTTAGGGTTAGGTTTAGGGTTAGGGTTATGGAAAGGGTAAGGGTTAGGGTTAGGTTTAGGGTTAGGGTTAGGGTTAGGGTAAGTGTAAGGTTTAGGGTTAAGGTTAGGGTTAGGGTTAGGGTAAGGGAAAGGGTTAGGGTTAGGGTTAGGCTTAGATTTAGGGTTAGGGTTAGGGTAAGGTAAGGGTTAGCGTTAGGGATAGATTTAGTGTTGGGGTTAATGTTAGTGTTAGTGTAAGGGTTAGTGTTAGGTTTAGGGTTCGGTTTAGGGTTAGGTTTAGGGTTATGGTTAGGGTTAGGGTAAGGATATGTGTTAGGGTTAGGATTAGTGTTAGCGTTAGGTTAAGGGTAAGGGTTAGGTTTATGGTTAGGGCTAAGGTAAGGGTTAGGGTTAGGGTGAGGGTTAGGGTTAGGTTTATGGTAAGGGTTAGGGTTAGGATTAGGATAAGTGTAAGTTTTGGGGTTAGGGTTAAGTTTAGTGTTAGGGTAAGGGTAAGGGTTAGGTTTAGGGTTATGGTTAGGTTTAGGGTAAGGGTAAGGGTAAGGGTTAGGGTTAGGGTTAGTGTAGGGTTTAGCGTAAGGGTAAGGGTTAGGATTAGGGTTGGGGTTAAGTTTAGGGTTAGGGGTTAGGGTTAGGGTTAGGGTAAGTGTAAGGGTTAGGGTTAGGGTCAGGTTTAGGGGTTAGGGTTAGGGTTAGAGTTAGGGTTAGGTTTAGGTTTCGGGTTAGGGTGAGGGAAAGGGTTAGGGTTAGGGTTAGGGTTAGGTTTAGGGTTAGGGTTAGGGTTAGGTTTAGGGTTACGGTTAGGGTATGGGTAAGGGTTAGGGTTAGGTTAGGGTAAGGGTAAGGGTTAGGGTTAGGTTTATGGTTAGGTTTAGGGTAAGGGTAAGGGTTAGGTTTCGGTTTAGGGTTAGGGTTAGGGTAAGGGTAAGGATTAGGGTTAGGGTTAGGGTTAGGTTTAGGTTTAAGGTTATGGTTAGGTTAAGGGTAAGGGTTAGGGTTAAGGTTAGGGTTAGGGTTAGCGTTAGGGTTAGGATTAGGGTAAGGGTAAGGGTTAGGGTTAAGGTTAGGGTTAGGGTTAGGTTTAAGTTTAGTGTTAGGATGAGGGTAAGGGTAAGTGTTAGGGTTATGTTTAGGGTTAGGGTTAGGGTAAGGGTAAGGGTTAGGTTTAGGTTTAGGCTTAGGTTTAGGGTTAGGGTTAGGGTAAGTGTAAGGGTTAGGATTAAGGTTAGGATTAGGGTTAGGTTTAGGTTTAGGGTTAGGGTTAGGTAAAGGGTAAGGGTTAGGATTAGGGTTATGGTTAGGTTTAGGGTTAGGTTTAGTGTTGGCGTTAAGGTTAGTGTTAGGGTAAGTGTTAATGTTAGGGTTGGGGTTAGGTTTAGGGTTAGGTTTAGGGTTACGGTTAGGGTAAGGGTATGTGTTAGGGTTAGGGTTAGGGTTAGCGTTAGGGTTAGCGTTAGGGTAAGGGTAGGGTATAGGGTTAAGCTTAGGGTTAAGGTTAGGGTTAAGGTAAGGGCAAGGGTTAAGGTTAGGGTTAGGGTTAGGTTTATGTTAAGGGTTAGGGTTAGGTGTAGTGTAAGGGTAAGTTTTAGGGTTGGGGTTAGGGATAGGGTAAGGGTAAAGGTTAGGGTTAGGGTTAGGGTTAGATTTACGGTTAGGGTAAGGGCAAGGGTTAGGGTTAGGGTTAGGTTTATGGTTAGAGTTAGGTTTAGGGTAAGTGTTAGGGTTAGAGTTAGGGTAAGGGTTAGGGAAATGGTAAGGGCTAGGGTTAGGGTTAGGGTTAGTGGTTAGGGTTAGGGTTAGGATTAGTGTTAAGTTAGAGTTAGGGTTAGTTTAAGGGTAAGGGTTAGGCTTAGGGTTAGGGTTAGATTTACGGTTAGGGTAAGGGCAAGGATTAGGGTTATGGTTAGGTTTAGGGTAAAGGTTAGGGTAAGGTTTCTGGTTGGGGTTAGCTTAAGGGTAAGGGTCAGGGTTAGGGTTAAGGTTAGGGTTAAGTTTAGGGTTAGGGTTAGGGTTAGGTATAGGGTTAGGTTTATGGTTAGGGTTAGGTTAAGGGTAAGATTTAGGGTTAGAGTTAAGGTTAGGGTTAAGGTTATGTTTAGGGTTAAGGTTAGGGTTAGGTTAAGGGTAAGGGTTAGGGTTAGAGTTAGGGGTATTGTTAGGGAAAGGGTAAGGTTTAGGGTTAGGGTTAGGGTAAGGTTTCGGGTTAGGGTTAGCTTAAGGGTAAGGGTCAGGGTTAGGGTTAAGGTTAGGGTTAAGTTTAGGGTTAGGGTTAGGGTTAGGTATAGGGTTAGGTTTATGGTTAGGGTTAGGTTAAGGGTAAGGTTTAGGGTTAGAGTTAAGGTTAGGTTTAAGGTTATGTTTAGGGTTAAGGTTAGGTTTAGGGTTAGGGTAAGGGTAAGAATTAGGGTTAGGGTTAGGGTTAGGGTTAGGTTTAGGGTTAGGGTTAGGGTAAGGGCAAGGGTAAGGTTAGGGTTAGGGATAGGGTTAAGTTTAGGGTTAGGGTTAGGGTAAGGGCAAGGATTAGGTTAGGGTTAGTGTTAGGGTTAGGGTAAGGGTTTGGGTTAGCGTTAGGGTTAGGGTAAGTTTAAGGGTTAGGGTTAGGTTTAGTGTTAGAGTTAGGGTTAGGGTAATTGTTAGGGTTTGGGTTAGGGTTACGGTAAGTGTGAGGGTTAGGGTTAGGGTTAGGGTAAGGGTTAGGGTTAGGGTTAGGGTAATGGTAAGGGTTAGGGGTAGGGTTAGGGTTACGGTAATTGTTAGGGTTAGGGTAAGTGTTAGGGTTAGGGTTAGGGTTAGGGTAAGGTTTAGGGTTAGGGTTAGGGTAAGGGTTAGGGTTATGGTTAGGGTAAGGGTTAGGGTTCGGGTTAGGGTAAGCGTCAGGGTTAAGGTTAGGGTTAGGGTTAGGTTTAGGGTTAGGGTTAGGGTTAGGTTAAGGGTAAGGGTTAGGGTTATGGTTAGGGTTAGGTTTAGTGTTGGAGTTAAGGTGAGTGTTAGGGTAAGGGTTAGTGATAGGGTTAGGGTTAGGTTTAGGGTTAGGTTTAGGGTTACGGTTAAGGTTAGGGTTAGCGTTACGGTAAGGGTAAGGGTAGGGTTTAGGGTAAGGTTTAGGGTTAGGGTTTATGGTTAGTGTTAGGGTTAGGTTAAGGGTTAGGTTTAGGGTTAGGTGTAGGGTTAGGATAAGGGTTAGGGTTAGGGTTAGGGTTAAGGTTAGGCGTTAGGGTTAGGGTTAGGGTTAGGGTAAGGGTTAGGGTTAGGGTTTAGGGTTAATGTTAGGGTTAGGTTAAGGGTTAGGTTTAGGGTTAGGGTTAGGGTTAGGATAAGGGTTAGGTTTAGGGTTAGGGTAAGGATAAGAGTTAGTGTTAGGGTTAGGGTTAGGGTTAGGGTAAGGGTTAGTGTTACTGTTAGGGTTAGGTTTAGGGTTGGGGTTAAGGTTAGGGGTTAGGGTTAGTGTTAGGGTTAGGTTAAGGGTTAGGTTTAGGGTTAGGGTTAGGATAAGGGGTAGGATTATGGTTAGGGATAGTGTTAGTGTAAGTGTAAGTGGTAGTGTTAGGGTTAGGGTTAGGGTTCGGGTTAAGGTTAGGTTTAGCTGTAGGGTAAGGTTAAGGGTTCGGGATAGGGTTAGAGTGAGGGTTAGGATTAGGTTAAGGGTAAGGATTAGGGTTAGAGTTAGTGTTAGGGTTAGCGAAAGGGTAAGGGTTATTGTTAGGGTTAGTGTTAGGGTTAGGTTATGGGTAAGTGTTAGGCTTAGAGTTAGGGTTAGGGTTAGAAAATGGTAAGGGCTAGGGTTAGGGTTAGGGTTAGTGGTTAGGGTTAGGGTTAGGATTAGGGTTAGGGTTAGAGTTAGGATTAGTGTAAGGGTAAGGGTTAGGGTTAGGGTTAGGGTTAGGTTTACGGTTAGGGTAAGGGCAAGGATTAGGGTTAGGGTTAGGGTTAGGGTTAGGGTTAAGGTTAGGTTTAGGGTTAGGATTAGGGTTAGGGTTAGGTTAAGGGTAAGGGTTAGGTTTAGAGTTAGGTTTAGGGTTAGGGAAAGGGTAAGGGTTAGGGTTAGGGTTAGGGTAAGGGTTATGTTTAGGCTTAGTGTTAGGGTTAGGGATAGGCTAAGGGTTAGGGTTAGACTTAGGGGTACGGTAAGTGTTAGGGTTAGGGTAAGGGTCAGGGTTAGGGTTAGAGTTAGGATAAGGGTTAGGGTTAGGGTTAGGGTAAGAGTAAGGTTTAGGGTTAGGGTAAGTGTTAGGGTTATGGTTAGGGTTAGGGTTAGGGTTAGGATAAGGGTTAGGGTTAGGGTTAGGGTTAGGGTAAGGGTCAGGGTTAGGGTTAGGGTTAGGGTTAGGGTTAGGTTTAGGGTTAGGGTTACGGTTAGGGTAAGTGTAAGGGTTAGGGTTAGGGTTAGGGTTAGGGTAAGGGTAAGGGTTATGTTTAGGATTAGGGTTAGGGTTAGGGTTAGGTTTAGGTTTAGGGTTAGGGTTAGGGTTAGGGTAAGGGTAAGGGTTAGGGTTAGGTTAAGTTTTAGGTTTAGGGTTAGGGTTAGGGATAGGGTATGGTTTAGCGTTAGGTTTAGGGATAGGGTAAGGGTTAGGGTTAGGGTTAGGGTAAGGGTCAGGGTTAGTGATAGGGTTAGGGTTAGGGTTAGGTTTAGGTTTAGAGTTAGGGTTAGGGTAAGGGTAAGGGTTAGGGTTAGGGTTAGGGTTAGGTTTAGTGTTGGGGTTAAGGTAAGTGTTAGTGTAAGGGTTAGTGATAGGGTTAGGGTTAGGGTTAGGGTTAGGTTTAGGGTTAGGTTTAGGGTTACGGTTAAGGTTAGGGTTAGGATAAGGATAAGGGTATGTGTTAGGGTTAGGGTTAGGGTTAAGGTTGGGTTAGCGTTAGGGTAAGGCTAAGGGTAGGGGTTAGGGTAAGGGTAAGGTTTAGGGTTAGGGTTAGGTTTAGGTTTAGGGTATGGGTAAGGGTCGGGATTAGGGTAAGGGTAAGGGTTAGCCTTAGGGTTACGTAAAGGGTAAGGGTTAGGGTTAGGGTAAGTATTAGGGTTAGGGTTAGGGTTACGGGTTAAGGTTAGGGTTAGGTTTAGGGTTAGGGTTAGGGTAAGGGTAATGTTTAGGGTTAAGGTTAGCTTAGGTTTACGGTTAGGATTAGCGGTTAGTGTTAGGTTTATTGTTAGGTTAGGGTAAGTGTTATGTTTAGAGTTAGGGTTAGGGTTAGGGTGAGGGTAAGGGTTAGGGTGTGGGTTAGAGTTCGAGTTAAGGTTGGGGTAAGGGTAAGGGTTATGTTTAGGGTTAGGGTTAGGGTTAGGTAAAGGTTAAGGTTTAGGGTTAGGGTTAGGGTTAAGGTAAGGATTAGGGTTAGGGTTATGGTGAGGGTAAGGGTTAGGGTTAGGGTTAGGGTTAGCATTAAGGTTAGGGTTAGGGTAAGGGTAAGGGTTAGCTTAGGGTTAGGGTTAGCATTAAGGTTATGGTTAGGGTTAGGGTAAGGGTTAGGGTTATGGTTATGGTTAGGGTTAGGGGTTACGGTTAGGGTTAGGTTTAGGGATAGGGTTAGGATAAGGGTAAGGTTTAGGTTTAGGGATAGGGTTAGGTTTACTGTTAGGTTCAGGGTTAGGATTAGGGTAAGGGTAAGGATTAGGGCTAGGGTTAGGGTTAGGGTTAAGTTTAGAGTTAGTGTTAGGGTAAGGGTAAGGGTTAGGTTAGGTTTAGGGTGAGGGTTAGGATAAGTGTTAGGGTTAGGGTTAGGGTTAGGGTTAGGGTAAGGGTCAGGGTTAGGGTTTGGGTTAGGGTAAGGATTAGGGTTAGGCTTAGGGTTAGGGTTAAGGTTTGGGTTAGGGTTAGGGTAAGGGTAAGGGTTAGCCTAGGGTAGGGTTAGCATTAAGGCTAGGGTTATGTTTAGGGTAAGGGTTAGGGTTAGGGTTAAGGTTAGTGTTAGGGGTTATGATTAGGGTTAGGTTTAGGAATAGGGTTAGGATAAGGGTAAGGTTAAGGTTAGGGATAGGGTTAGCGATAGGGTTAGGTTTAGGGTTAGGATTAGGTTAAGGGTAAGGGTTAGGGTTAGGGTTATGTTTATGGTTAAGGATAGAGTAGTGTTAGGGTAAAGGTAAGGGTTAGGTTAGGGTTAGTGTTAGGGTTAGGGTAAGTGTTAGGGTTAGGGTATGGGTTTGGATTATGGTATGGGTCAGGGTTAGGGGTAGGGTAAGGTAAGTTTTAGGGTTAGGGTTAGGGTTAGGGTTCGGGTTAGGGTAAGGTTTAGGGTTAGGGTTAGGGTTAGGGTAAGGGTTAGTGTTAGGGTTAGGTTTAGGGTTAGGGTTAGGGTAATTGTTAGGGTAAGGGTTAGGGTTAGGGTTAGGTTTAAGGTTGAGGTTAAGATTAGGGTTGGGGTTAGGGTAAAAGTAAGGGTTAGGGTTATGGTTAGGGTTAGGGTAAGTGTTAGGTTTAGGGTTAGGTTTAGGGTTAGGGTAATTGTAAGGGTTAGGGTTAGGATTAGGGTTAAAGGTTAGAGTTACAGTTAGGGTTAAGTTTAGGGTTAGGGTTAGGGTAAGGGTAAGGGTTAGGTTTAGGGTTAGGGTTAGGTTTAGGGTTAGGTTTATTGTTAGTGTTAGTGTTAGGGTAAGGGTAAGCGTTAGGGTTAGGGTTAGGGTAAGGGTATGGGTCAGGGTTAGGGGTAGCGTTAGGGTTACATAAGTGTAAGGGTTAGGGTTAGGGTTAGGGTTAGGGTTAGGGTAAGGATTAGGGTTAGGGTTAAGGTTAGGATTAGGGGTTAGGGTTACGGTTAGGTTTAGGGTTAGGTTTAGGGTAAGGGTAATGTTTAGGGTTAAGGTTAGGGTTAGATTATGGTTAGGATTAGGGGTTAGGGTTAGGGTTAGGGTTAGGATAAGGGTTAGGGTTAGGGTTAGGGTTAGGGTAAGGGTCAGGGGTAGGGTTAGGGTTAGGGTTAGGGTTAGGTTTAGGGTTAGGGTTACGGTTAGGGTAAGTGTAAGGGTTAGGGTTAGGGTTAGGGTTAGGGTAAGGGTAAGGTTTATGGTTAGGATTAGGGTTAGGGTTAGGGTTAGGTTTAGGTTTAGGGTTAGGGTTAGGGTTAGTGTAAGGGTAAGGGTTAGGGTTAGGTTAAGTTTTAGGTTTAGGGTTAGGGTTAGGGATAGGGTATGGTTTAGCGTTAGGTTTAGGGATAGGGTAAGGGTTAGGGTTAGGATTAGGGTTAGGGTAAGGGTCAGGGTTAGGGTTTGGGTTAGGGTTAGGGTTAGGTTTAGGTTTAGAGTTAGGGTTAGGGTAAGGGTAAGGGTTAGGGTTAGGGTTAGGGTTAGGTTTAGTGTTGGGGTTAAGGTAAGTGTTAGTGTAAGGGTTAGTGATAGGGTTAGGGTTAGGGTTAGGTTTAGCGTTAGGTTTAGGGTTACGGTTAAGGTTAGGGTTAGGATAAGGATAAGGGTATGTGTTAGGGTTAGGGTTAGGGTTAAGGTTGGGTTAGCGTTAGGGTAAGGCTAAGGGTAGGGGTTAGGGTAAGGGTAAGGTTTATGGTTAGGGTTAGGTTTAGGTTTAGGGTATGGGTAAGGGTCGGGATTAGGGTAAGGGTAAGGGTTAGCCTTAGGGTTACGTAAAGGGTAAGGGTTAGGGTTAGGGTAAGTATTAGGGTTAGGGTTAGGGTTACGGGTTAAGGTTAGGGTTAGGTTTAGGGTTAGGGTTAGGGTAAGGGTAATGTTTAGGGTTAAGGTTAGCTTAGGTTTACGGTTAGGATTAGCGGTTAGTGTTAGGTTTATTGTTAGGTTAGGGTAAGTGTTATGTTTAGAGTTAGGGTTAGGGTTAGGGTGAGGGTAAGGGTTAGGGTTTGGGTTAGAGTTCGAGTTAAGGTTGGGGTAAGGGTAAGGGTTATGTTTAGGGTTAGGGTTAGGGTTAGGTAAAGGTTAAGGTTTAGGGTTAGGGTTAGGGTTAAGGTAAGATTTGGGTTAGGGTTATGGTGAGGGTAAGGGTTAGGGTTAGGGTTAGGGTTAGCATTAAGGTTAGGGTTAGGGTAAGGGTAAGGGTTAGCTTAGGGTTAGGGTTAGCATTAAGGTTATGGTTAGGGTTAGGGTAAGGGTTAGGGTTATGGTTATGGTTAGGGTTAGGGGTTACGGTTAGGGTTAGGTTTAGGGATAGGGTTAGGATAAGGGTAAGGTTTAGGTTTAGGGATAGGGTTAGGTTTACTGTTAGGTTCAGGGTTAGGATTAGGGTAAGGGTAAGGATTAGGGCTAGGGTTAGGGTTAGGGTTAAGTTTAGAGTTAGTGTTAGGGTAAGGGTAAGGGTTAGGTTAGGTTTAGGGTGAGGGTTAGGATAAGTGTTAGGGTAAGGGTTAGGGTTAGGGTTAGGGTAAGGGTCAGGGTTAGGGTTAGGGTTAGGATAAGGATTAGGGTTAGGCTTAGGGTTAGGGTTAAGGTTTGGGTTAGGGTTAGGGTAAGGGTAAGGGTTAGCCTAGGGTAGGGTTAGCATTAAGGCTAGGGTTATGTTTAGGGTAAGGGTTAGGGTTAGGGTTAAGGTTAGTGTTAGGGGTTATGATTAGGGTTAGGTTTAGGAATAGGGTTAGGATAAGGGTAAGGTTAAGGTTAGGGATAGGGTTAGCGATAGGGTTAGGTTTAGGGTTAGGATTAGGTTAAGGGTAAGGGTTAGGGTTAGGGTTATGTTTATGGTTAAGGATAGAGTAGTGTTAGGGTAAAGGTAAGGGTTAGGTTAGGGTTAGTGTTAGGGTTAGGGTAAGTGTTAGGGTTAGGGTATGGGTTTGGATTATGGTATGGGTCAGGGTTAGGGGTAGGGTAAGGTAAGTTTTAGGGTTAGGGTTAGGGTTAGGGTTCGGGTTAGGGTAAGGTTTAGGGTTAGGGTTAGGGTTAGGGTAAGGGTTAGTGTTAGGGTTAGGTTTAGGGTTAGGGTTAGGGTAATTGTTAGGGTAAGGGTTAGGGTTAGGGTTAGGTTTAGGGTTGAGGTTAAGATTAGGGTTGGGGTTAGGGTAAAAGTAAGGGTTAGGGTTATGGTTAGGGTTAGGGTAAGTGTTAGGGTTAGGGTTAGGTTTAGGGTTAGGGTAATTGTAAGGGTTAGGGTTAGGATTAGGGTTAAAGGTTAGAGTTACAGTTAGGGTTAAGTTTAGGGTTAGGGTTAGGGTAAGGGTAAGGGTTAGGTTTAGGGTTAGGGTTAGGTTTAGGGTTAGGTTTATTGTTAGTGTTAGTGTTAGGGTAAGGGTAAGCGTTAGGGTTAGGGTTAGGGTAAGGGTATGGGTCAGGGTTAGGGGTAGCGTTAGGGTTACATAAGTGTAAGGGTTAGGGTTAGGGTTAGGGTTAGGGTTAGGGTAAGGATTAGGGTTAGGGTTAAGTTTAGGATTAGGGGTTAGGGTTACGGTTAGGTTTAGGGTTAGGTTTAGGGTAAGGGTAATGTTTAGGGTTAAGGTTAGGGTTAGATTACGGTTAGGATTAGGGATTAGGGTTAGGGTTAGGGTTAGGGTAAGGGTAATGTTTAGGGTTAGGGTTAGGGTAAGGGTTAGGGTTACTGTTAGGGTTAGGGTTAAGGTTAGGGTTAGGGTTAGGATTAGGGTTAGGGTTTGGGTTTGGGTTAGATTTAGGGTTAGGGTTAGGGTTAGGGTTAAGGTTAGGGTAAGGGTTAGGGTTAGGGTTAGGGTTATGTTATGGGTTAGGGTAAGGTTAAGTGTTAGGGTTAGGGTTAGGATAAGGGTAAGGTTTAGGGTTAGGCTTAGGGTTAGGGGTTAGGGTTAGGGTTAGGGTTAGGTTTAGGATTAGGCGTTAGGGTTAGGGTTAGGTTTACGGTTAGAGTAAAGGTTAGGGGCAGGATTTAGGGTTAGTGTTAGGGTTAAGTTAAGGGTTAGGTGTAGGGTTAGGGTTAGGGTTAGGATAATGGTTCGGGTTAGGTTTAGGGTTAGGGTTAGGGTAAGGGTAAGTGTTAGTGTTAGGGTTAGGGTGAGGGTTAGTGTAAGGGTTACGGTTAGTGTTAGGTTTAGGTTTAGGGTTGGGGTTAAGGGTAGGGGTTAGTGTTTGTGTTAGGGTTAGGTTAAGGGTTAGGGCTAGGGTTAGGTTTAGGATAAGGGTTAGGATTAGGGTTAGGGTTAGAGTTAGGGTAAGGTTAACGGTTAGTGTTAGGGTTAGGGTTTGGGTTGGGGTTAAGATTAGGTTTAGGGTTAGGGTAAGGTTAAGGGTTAGGGATAGGGTTACAGTTAGGGTTAGCGTTAGGTTAAGGGTAAGGGTTAGGGTTAGAGTTCGTGTTAGAGTTAGGGAAAGGGTAACCGTTAGGATTAGGGTTAGGGTTAGGGTTAGGTTAAAGGTAAGTATTAGGTTTAGAGTTAGGGTTAGGTTTAGGGTAAGGGTAAGGGTTAGGGTTAGGGTTAGGGTTAGATTTACGGTTAGGGTAAGGGCAAGGGTTAGGATTAGGGTAAAATTTTGGGTTAGGTTAGGGTAGGGGTTAGGGCAAGGGTAAGGGTTAGGGTTAGGGTTAGGTTTAGGGTTCGGGTAAGGGTAAGTGTTAGGGGTAGGGTTAGGGTTATGGTTATGTTAAGGTTTATGGTTAGGGTTAGCTTAAGGGTAAGGGTCAGGGTTAGGATTAGGGTTAGGGTTAAGTTTAGGGTTAGGGTTAGGGTCAGGGATAGGGTTAGGTTTATGGTAAGGGTTAGGTTAAGGGTATGGTTTTGGGTTACAGTTAGGGTTAGGGTTAAGGTTAGGTTAGGGTTAAGGTTAGGGTTAGCTTAATGGTAACTGTTAGGGTTAGAGTTATGGTTAGGGTTAGGGAAACGGTAAGGTTTAGGGTTAGGGTTAGGGTTAGGTTTAGGGTAAGGATTAGGGTTAGGGTTAGTGTTAGGGTAAGGGTTAGGGTTAGGGTTGGGGTTAGCATTAAGGTTAGGGGTAGGGTTAGGATAAGGGTAAGGGTTAGGGTTAGGGATAGGGTTAGGGGTTATGGTTAGCGTTAGGTTTAGGGTTAGGGTTAGGATAAGAGTAAGGTTTAGGATTAGGGATAGGGTCAGGGTTAGGGTTAGACTTAGGTTTAGGGTTAGAGTTAGGGTAAGGGCAAGGGTTAGGGTTAGGGTTAGGGATAGGGTTAAGTTTAGTGTTAGGGTTAGGGTAAGGGTTAGGATAAGGTTAGGGTTAGGGTTAGGGTAAGGTTTTGGGTTAGAGTTAGGGTAAGGGAAGGGTTAGGGTTAGGTTTAGTGTTAGGGTTAGGGTTAGGCTAAGGATTAGGGTTAGGGTTAGGGTTACAGTAAGTGTTAGGGTTAGGGTTAGGGTTAGGGTAAGGGATAGGGTTAGGGTTAGGGTTAGGGTTATGGTTAGGGTTTCGGTAAATGTTAGGGTTAGGGTAAGTGTTAGGGTTAGGGTTAGTTTTAGGGTTAGGGTAAGGGTTAGGGTTAGGGTTGGGGTTAGGGTAAGGGTTAGTGTTAGAGTTAGGGTAAGGGTCAGGGTTATGGTTAGTATTAGGGTTAGGTTTAGTGTTAGGGTTAGGGTAAGGGTAAGGGTTAGGTTTAGGGTTAGGGTTAGGTTTAGTGTTGGCGTTAAGGTGAGTGTTAGGGTAAGGGTTAGTGATAGGGTTAGGGTTATTTTAGGGTTAGGTTTAGGGTTACGGTTAAGGTTAGGGTTAGGATAAGGGTAAGGGTATGTGTTAGGGTTAGGTTTAAGGTAAACGTTAGGGTTAGCGTTAGGTTAAGGGTAAGGGTAGGGGTTAGGTTAAGGGTAAGGGTTAGGTTTAGGGTTAGGTTTAGGGTTAGGGTAAGGGTAAGGTTTAGGATTAGGGATAGGGTCAGGGTTAGGTTTAGAGTTAGGGTTAGGGTTAGGGTTAGGGTAAGGGGAAGGGTTAGGTTAGGGTTAGGGATAGGGTTAAGTTTAGGGTTAGGGTTAGGGTAAGGGTAAGGATTAGGTTAGGGTTAGGGTTAGGGTAAGGGTTTGGGTTAGGGTAAGGGTAAGGGAAGTGTTAGGGTTAGGTTTAGTGTTAGGGTTAGGGTTAGGATTAGGGTTACGGTAAGTGTTAGGGTTAGGGTTAGGGTAAGGGATAGGTTTAGGGTTAGGGTTAGGGTAAGGGAAAGGGTTAGGGTTACGGTTACGGTTAGGGTTTCGGTAAGGGTTAGGGTTAGGGTAAGTGTTAGGTTTAGGGTTAGGTTTAGGGTTAGGGTAAGGGTTAGGGTTAGGGTTATCGTTAGGGTAAGGGTTAGGGTTAGAGTTACGGTAAGGGTCAGGGTTATGGTTAGGATTAGGGTTAGGTTTAGTGTTAGGGTTAGGGTTAGGGTAAGGGTAAGGGTTAGGGTTAGGGTTAGGGTTAGGTTTAGTGTTGGGGTTAAGGTGAGTGTTAGGGTAAGGGTTAGTGATAGGGTTAGTGTTATTTTAGGGTTAGGTTTAAGGTTACGGTTAAGGTTAGGGTTAGGATAAGGGTAAGGGTATGTGTTAGGGTTAGGTTTAAGTTTAACGTTAGGGTTAGCGTTAGGTTAAGGGTAAGGGTAGGGGTTAGGGTAAGGGTAAGGGTTAGGGTTAGGGTTAGGTTTAGGGTTAGGGTAAGGGTAAGGGTAGGGGTTAGGGTAAGGGTAAGGGTTAGTGTTAGGGTTAGCGTTAGGGTTACGTAAAGGGTAAGGGTTAGGGTTAGGGTTAGGGTTAGGGTAAGGATTATGGTTAGGGTAGTGTTAGGGTTATGGGTTAAGGTTACTGCTAGGTTTAGGTTTAGGGTTAGGGTAGGGGTAATGTTTAGGGTTAGGGTTAGTTTTACGGTTAGGATTAGGGGTTAGGGTTAGGGTTAGGTTTAGGGTTAGGGTTAGGGTAAGGGTAATGTTTAGAGTTAGGGTTAGGGTAAGGGTAAGGGTTAGGGTTAGGGTTAGGGTTAGGGTTACGTAAAGGGTAAGGTTTAGGGTTAGGGTTATGGTTAAGTTAAGGATTAGGGTTAGGGTTAGGGTTAGGGTTAGGGTAAGGCTTAGGGTTAGGGTTAGGGTTAGCATTAAGGTTAGGGTTAGGATAAGGGTAAAGGTTAGGGTTAGGGTTATGGTTAGGGTTAGGGGTTAGGGTTAAGGTTAGGTATAGGGTTAGGGGTAGGGTAAGGGTAATGGTTAGGATCAGGGTTAGTGTAAGGGTAAGGGTTAGGGTTAGAGATAGGGTTAGGTTTAGGGTTAAGGATAGGGTTAGGGTTAGGGTTAGGGTTTGCGTTAGGGTTAGGTTTAGGTTAACGGTAAGGTTTAGGGTCAGGGTTAGGGGAAGGGTAAGGGTTAGGGTTAGGGTGAGGTTTAGGTTTATGGTAAGGTTAAGGGTTAGGTTTAGGGTTAGGGTTAAGGTTAGGGTAAGGGTTAGGGTTAGGGTTAATGTTAAGGTTAGGGTAAGGGTAAGGTTAAGTTTTAGGGTTAGGGTTAGGATAAGGTTAAGGTTTAGGGTTAGGCTTAGGGTTAGGGGTTAGGGTTAGGGTTAGGGTTAGGTTTAGGGTTAGGCGTTAGGGTTAGGGTTAGGGTTATGGTTAGGGTAAGGGTTAGGGTTAGGGTTTAGGGTTGGTGTTAGGGTTAGGTTAATGGTTGGGTTTAGGGTTAGGCTTAGGGTTAGGATAAGGGTTAGGGTTAGGGTAAGGGTAAGTGATAGTGTTAGGGTTAGGGTTAGGGTAAGGGTTAGGGTTAGTCTTAGGGTTAGGTTTAGGGTTAGGGTTAAGTTTAGGGGTTAGGGTTAGTGTTAGGGTTAGGTTAAGAATTAGGGTTAGGGGTAGGGTTAGGATAAGGGGTAGGATTATGGTTACGGTTAGAGTTAGAGTAAGGGAAAGTGTTAGTGTTAGGGTTAGGGTTGGGGTTAAGGTTCGGTTTAGGGTAAGGGTAAGGTTAAGGGTTAGGGATAGGGTTAGAGTTAGGGTTCGGGTTAGGTTAAGGGAAATGGTTAGGGTTAGAGTTAGTGTTAGGGTTAGGGAAAGGGTAAGGGTTAGGGTTAGAGTTAGTGTTAGGGTTAGGGAAAGGGAAACGGTTAGGGTTAAGGTTAGGGTTAGGGTTAGTGGTTAGGGTTAGGGTTAGGGTTAGGATTAGGGTTAGGGTTAGGGTTAGGGTTACGGTAAGGGTAAGGGTTTGGTTTAGGGTTAGGGTTAGGGTAAGGGGAAGGGTTATGTTTTGGTTTAGTGTTAGGGATAGGGTTAGGCTAAGGGTTAGGGGTAGAGTTAGGGCTACGGTAAGTGTTAGGTTTAGGGTAAGGGTTATTGTTAGGGTTAGGGTTAGTGTAAGGGTAAGGGTTAGGGTTAGGATTAGGGTTAGGTTTAGGGTTAGGGTTAGGGTTAGTGTAAGGGTAACGGTTAGGGTTAGGGTTAGGGTTAGGGTTAGGTTTAGGGTTAGCGTTAGGGTTCGGGTTAGGGTTAGGGTAAGTGTTAGTGTTAGGGTTAGGGTTAGGGTAAGGGTTAGGGTTAGTCTTAGGGTTAGGTTTAGGGTTAGGGTTAAGTTTAGGGGTTAGGGTTAGTGTTAGGGTTAGGTTAAGAATTAGGGTTAGGGTTAGGGTTAGGATAAGGGGTAGGATTATGTTTACGGTTAGAGTTAGGGTAAGGGAAAGTGTTAGTGTTAGGGTTAGGGTTGGGGTTAAGGTTCGGTTTAGGGTAAGGGTAAGGTTAAGGGTTAGGGATAGGGTTAGAGTTAGGGTTCGGGTTAGGTTAAGGGTAAGGGTTAGGGTTAGAGTTAGTGTTAGGGTTAGGGAAAGGGTAAGGGTTAGGGTTAGAGTTAGTGTTAGGGTTAGGGAAATGGTAAGGGTTAGGGTTAAGGTTAGGGTTAGGGTTAGTGGTTAGGGTTAGGGTTAGGGTTAGGATTAGGGTTAGGGTTAGGGTTAGGGTTACGGTAAGGGTAAGGGTTTGGATTAGGGTTAGGGGAATGGTTATGTTTTGGTTTAGTGTTAGGGATAGGGTTAGGCTAAGGGTTAGGGTTAGAGTTAGGGTTACGGTAAGTGTTAGGTTTAGGGTAAGGGTTATTGTTAGGGTTAGGGTTAGTGTAAGGGTAAGGGTTAGGGTTAGGGTTAGGTTTAGGTTTAGGGTTAGGGTTAGTGTAAGGGTAAGGGTTAGGGTTAGGGTTAGGGTTAGGGTTAGGTTTAGGGTTAGGGTTAGGGTTAGGGTAAGGGTAAGGTTTAGGGTTAGGGTAAGTGTTAGGGTTACGGTTAGGGTTAGGGTTAGGGTTAGGATAAGGGTTAGCGTTAGGGTTCGGGTTAGGGTGAGGGTTAGGGTAAGGGTTAGGGTTAGGGTTAGGGTTAGGTTTAACCTTAGGGTTAGGGTTCCGGTAAGGATAAGGGTTTGGGTTAGGGTTAGGGTTAGGGTTAGGGTTAGGGTTAGGTTTAGGGTTAGGGTTAGGTTTAGGGTAAGTTTAAGGGTTAGGGTTAGGGTAAGTGTTAGGGTTACGGTTGGGTTAGGGTTAGGTAAGAGTTAGGGTTAGGTTTAGGGTTAGGGTAAGGGTTAGGGTTAGGGTTAGGGTTAGGATAAGGGTAAGGGTATGTGTTAGCGTTAGGTTTAGGGTTAAGTTTGGGTTAGCGTTAAGGTAAGGGTAAGGGTAGGGGTTAGGGTAAGGGTAAGGGTTAGGGTTAGGGTTAGGTTTAGGGTTAGGGTAAGGGTAAGGGTAGGGGTTAGGGTAAGGGTTAGGTTTAGGTATAAGGTTAGGGTTAGGTTATGGGTTAGGGTAAGGTTATGTGTTAGGGTTAGGGTTAGGGTTAGGGTTAGCATAAGGGTAAGGTTTAGGGTTAGGCTCAGGGTTAGGGGTTAGGGTTAGTTATAGGGTTAGGGTTAGGGTTAGGGTTAGGCGTTAGGGTTAGAGTTAGGGTTAGGGTTAGGGTAAGGGTTAGGGTTAGGGTTTAGGGTTAGTGTAAGGGTTAGGTTAAGGGTTAGGTTTAGGTTTTGTGTTAGGGTTAGGATAAGGGTAAGGGTTAGGTTTAGGGTTACGGTTAGGGTAATGGTAAGTGTTAGTGTTAGGGTTAGGGTTAGGGTTAGGGTAAGGGTTAGGGTTAGTGTTAGGGTTAGGTTTAGGGTTAGGGTTAGGGTTAGGGTTAGGGTTGGGTTAAGGGTTAGGGTTAGGGTTAGGGTAAGGTTAAGGGTTAGGATTAGGGTTATGGTTAGAGTTACGGTAAGGGTAAGTGTTACTGTTAAGGTTAGGGTTAGGGTTAGGGTTGGGGTTAAGATTAGGTTTGGGTTACGGTAAGGTTAAGGGTTAGGTATAAGGTTAGAGTTAGGGTATGGGTTAGGTTAAGGGTAAGGGTTAGGGTTAGAGTTAATGTTAGGGTTAGGGAAAGGGTAAAGGTTAGGGTTATGGTTAGGGTTAGGGTTAGGTTAAGGGTAAGTTTTAGGGTTAGAGTTAGGATTAGGGTTAGGGAAATGGTAAGGGCTAGGGTTAGGGTTAGGGTCTGTGGTTAGGGTTAGGGTTAGGTTTAGGATTAGGGTTAGGGGTTAGGGTTAGGCTTAGGGATTGGGTAAGGGTTAGGGTTAGAGGTTAGGTTGAGTGTTATGGTTAGGTTAAGGGTTAGGGTTATGGTTAGGCTTAGGATAATGGTTAGGATTAGGGTTAGGGTTAGGGTTAGTGTAGGGGTATATGTTAGTGTTAGGGTTAGGGTTAGGGTTAGGGTAAGGGTTAGGATTAGCGTTAGGGTTAGGTTTAGGGTTAGGTTAAGGGTAAGGGTTAGGGTTAGAGTTAGGGTTAGGTTTAGGGAAAGGGTAAGGGTTAGGGTTAGGGTTAGGGTAAGGATTAGGGTTAGGGTTAGGGTTAGGATAAGGGTTAGGGTTAGCCTTAGGGTTAGGGTTAAGGTTATGATTAGGATTAGGGTAACGGTAAGGGTTAGCTTAGGGTTAGGGTTAGCATTAAGGTTAGGGTTAGGGTTAGATTAAGGGTTAGGGTTATGGTTAGGGTTAGGGTTAGGGGTTACGGTTAGGGTTAGGTTTAGTGATAGGGTTAGGATAAGGTTAGGGTTAGGGTTAGGGTAAGGGTTTGGGTTAGGGTTAGGGTAAGGGAAGGGTTAGGGTTAGGTTTAGTGTTAGGGTTAGGGTTAGGCTAAGGGTTAGGGTTAGGGTTAGGGTTACGGTAAGTGTTAGGGTTAGGGTTAGGGTAAGGGATAGGGTTAGGATTAGGTTTAGGGTAAGGGAAAGGGTTACGTTTAGGGTTACGGTTAGGGTTTCGGTAAAGGTTAGGGTTAGGGTAAGTGTTAGGGTTAGGGTTAGTTTTAGGGTTAGGATAAGGGTTAGGTTTAGGGTTGGGGTTAGGGTAAGGGTTAGGGTTAGAGTTAGTGTAAGGGTCAGGGTTATGGTTAGTATTAGGGTTAGGTTTAGTGTTAGGGTTAGGGTAAGGGTAAGGGTTAGGTTTAGGGTTAGGGTTAGTGTTAGGTTTAGTGTTGGGGTTAAGGTGAGTGTTAGGGTAAGGGTTAGTGATATGGTTAGGGTTATTTTAGGGTAAGGTTTATGGTTACCGTTAAGGATAGGGTTAGGATAAGGGTATGTGTTAGGGTTAGGTTTAAGGTAAACGTTAGGGTTAGCGTTAGGTTAAGGGTAAGGGTAGGGGTTAGGGTAAGGGTAAGGGTTAGGGTTAGGGTTAGGTTTAGGGTTAGGGTAAGGGTAAGGTTTAGGATTAGGGATAGGGTCAGGGTTAGGTTTAGAGTTAGGTTTAGGGTTAGGGTTAGGGTAAGGGCAAGGGTTAGGTTAGGGTTAGGGATAGGGTTAAGTTTAGGGTTAGGGTTAGGGTAAGGGTAAGGATTAGGTTAGGGTTAGGGTTAGGGTAAGGTTTGGGTTAGGGTAAGGGTAAGGGAAGTGTTAGGGTTAGGTTTAGTGTTAGGGTTAGGGTTAGGATTAGGGTTATGGTAAGTGTTAGGGTTAGGGTTAGGGTTAGGGTAAGGGATAGGTTTAGGGTTAGGGTTGGGGTAAGGGAAAGGGTTAGGGTTACGTTTACGGTTAGGGTTTCGGTAAGGGTTAGGGATAGGGTAAGTGTTAGGGTTAGGGTTAGGTTTAGGGTTAGGGTAAGGGTTAGGGTTAGAGTTAGGGTAAGGGTAAGGGTTAGGGTTAGGGTTAGGGTTAGGTTTAGTGTTGGGGTTAAGGTGAGTGTTAGGGTAAGGGTTAGTGATAGGGTTAGTGTTATTTTAGTGTTAGGTTTAGGGTTATGGTTAAGGTTAGGGTTAGGATAAGGGTAAGGGTATGTGTTAGGGTTAGGTTTAAGTTTAACGTTAGGGTTAGCGTTAGGTTAAGGGTAAGGGTAGGGGTTAGGGTAAGGGTAAGGGTTAGGGTTAGGGTTAGGTTTAGGGTTATGGTAAGGGCAAGGGTAGGGGTTAGGGTAAGGGTAAGGGTTAGTGTTAGGGTTAGCGTTAGGGTTACGTAAAGGGTAAGGGTTAGGGTTAGGGTTAGGGTTAGGGTAAGGATTAGGGTTAGGGTTAGGGTTAGGGTTAGGGGTTAAGGTTACTACTAGGTTTAGGTTTAGGGTTAGGGTAGGGGTAATGTTTAGGGTTAGGGTTAGGTTAGGTTTACGGTTAGGATTAGGGGTTAGGTTTAGGGTTAGGTTTAGGGTTAGGGTTAGGGTTACATAAAGGGTAAGGTTTAGGGTTAGGGTTATGGTTAAGTTAAGGATTAGGGTTAGGGTTAGGGTTAGGGTTAGGGTAAGGATTAGGGTTAAGGTTAGGGTTGGGGTAAGGGTTAGGTTTAGGGTTATGGTAAGGGTAAGTGTTAGGTTTAGGGTTAGGGTTAGGTTTACATAAAGGGTAAGGTTTAGGGTTAGGGTTATGGTTAAGTTAAGGATTAGGGTTAGGGTTAGGGTTAGGGTAAGGATTAGGGTTAGGGTTAGGGTTAGGGTAAGGGTTAGGGTTAGGGTTAGGGTAAGGGTAAGGGTTAGGGTTAGGGTTAGGTTTAGGTTTATGGTAAGGTTAAGGGTTAGGTTTAGGGTTAGGGTTAAGGTTAGGGTAAGGGTTAGGGTTAGGGTTAGGCTTAGGTTATGGGTTAGGGTAAGGTTAAGTGTTAGGGTTAGGGCTAGGGTTAGGATAAGGTTAAGGTTTAGGGTTAGGCTTAGGGTTAGGGGTTAGGGTTAGGGTTAGGGTTAGGTTTAGGGTTAGGCGTTAGGGTTAGGTTTAGGGTTATGGTTAGGGTAAGGGTTAGGGTTAGGGTTTAGGGTTGGTGTTAGGGTCAGGTTAAGGGTTAGGTTTAGGGTTAGGGTTAGGGTTAGGATAAGGGTTAGGGTTAGGGTTAGGGTTAGGGTAAGGGTAAGTTTTAGTGTTAGGGTTAGGGTTAGGTTTAGTGTTAGGTTTAGGGTTAGGGTTAGGGTAAGGATTAGGGTTAGGGTTAGGGTTAGGGTAAGGTTTAGGGTTAGGGTAAGTGTTAGGGTTACGGTTAGGTTTAGGGTTAGGTTTAGGATAAGGGTTAGCGTTAGGGTTAGTGTTAGGGTTAGGTTAAGAATTAGGGTTAGGGTTAGGGTTAGGATAAGGGGTAGGATTATGGTTATGGTTAGAGTTAGGGTAAGGGAAAGTGTTAGTGTTAGGGTTAGGGTTGGGGTTAAGGTTCCGTTTAGGGTAAGGGTAAGGTTAAGGGTTAGGGATAGGGTTATAGTTAGGGTTCGGGTTAGGTTAAGTGTAAGGGTTAGGGTTAGAGTTAGTGTTAGGGTTAGGGAAAGGGTAAGGGTTAGGGTTAGAGTTAGTGTTAGGGTTAGGGAAAGGGTAAGGGTTAGGATTAAGGTTAGGGTTAGGGTTAGTGGTTAGGGTTAGGTTTAGGGTTAGGGTTACGGTAAGGGTAAGGGTTTGGATTAGGGTTAGGGTTAGGGTAAGGGGAAGGGTTATGTTTTGGTTTAGTGTTAGGGATAGGGTTATGCTAAGGGTTAGGTTTAGAGTTAGGGTTACGGTAAGTGTTAGGTTTAGGGTAAGGGTTATTGTTAGGGTTAGGGTTAGTGTAAGGGTAAGGGTTAGGGTTAGGGTTAGGTTTAGGGTTAGGGTTAGTGTAAGGGTAAGGGTTAGGGTTAGGGTTAGGTTTAGGGTTAGGGTTAGGGTTAGGGTAAGGGTAAGGTTTAGGGTTAGGGTAAGTGTTAGGTTTACGGTTAGGGTTAGGGTTAGGGTTAGGATAAGTGTTAGCGTTAGGGTTTGGGTTAGGGTTAGGGTTAGGGTAAGGGTTAGGGTTAGGGTTAGGGTTAGGGTTAGGGATAGGTTTAAGCTTAGGGTTAGGGTTCCGGTAAGGATAAGGGTTTGGGTTAGGGTTAGGGTTAGGGTTAGGGTTAGGGTAAGTGTAAGGGTTAGGGTTAGGGTTAGGGTTAGGGTTAGGTTTAGGTGTAGGGTTAGGGTTAGGTTTAGGGTAAGTTTAAGGGTTAGGGTTAGGGTAAGTGTTAGGGTTACGGTTGGATTAGGGTTAGGGTAAGAGTTAGGGTTAGGTTTAGGGTTAGAGTAAGGGTTAGGGTTAGGGTTAGGGTTAGGGTAAGGGTCAGGGTTAGGGTTAGGGTTAGGGTGAGGTTTAGGTTTAGGGTTAGGGTTAGGGTAAGGGTAAGGGTTAGGGTTAGGGTTAGGGTTAGGTTTAGTGTTGGGGTTAACGTGAGTGTTAGGGTAAGTGTTAGTGATAGGGTTAGAGTTAGGGTTACGTTGAGGGTTAGATTTAGGTTTACGGTTAAGTTTAGGGTTAGGATAAGGGTAAGGGTATGTGTTAGCGTTAGGGTTAGGGTTAAGTTTGGTTTAGCGTTAAGGTAAGGGTAAGGGTAGGGGTTAGGGTAAGGGTAAGGGTTAGGGTTACGGTTAGGTTTAGGGTTAGGTAAGGGTAAGGGTAGGGGTTAGGGTAAGGGTTAGGGTTAGGTTTAGGGTTAGGGTTAGGTTATGGGTTAGGGTAAGGTTATGTGTTAGAGTTAGGGTTAGGGTTAGGGTTAGCATAAGGGTAAGGTTTAGGGTTAGGCTTAGGGTTAGGGGTTAGGGTTAGGTATAGGGTTAGTGTTAGGTTTAGGGTTAGGCGTTAGGGTTAGAGTTAGGGTCAGGGTTAGAGTAAGGGTTAGGGTTAGGGTTTAGGGTTAGTGTAAGGGTTAGGTTAAGGGTTAGGTTTAGGTTTAGGGTTAGGGTTAGGATAAGGGTAAGGGTTAGGTTTAGGGTTTTGGTTAGGGTAAGGGTAAGTGTTAGTCTTAGGGTTAGGGTTAGGGTTAGGGTAAGGATTAGGGTTAGTGTTAGTGTTAGGTTTAGGGTTAGGGTTAGGGTTAGGGTTGGGTTAAGGGTTAGGGTTAGGGTTAGGGTTAGGATAAGGGTTAGGATTAGGGTTAGGGTAAGAGTTACGGTAAGGGTAAGTGTTACTGTTAAGGTTAGGGTTAGGGTTAGGGTTGGGGTTAAGATTAGGTTTGGGTTACGGTAAGGTTAAGGGTTAGGTATAGGGTTAGAGTTAGGGTACGGGTTAGGTTAAGGGTAAGGGTTAGGGTTAGAGTTAGTGTTAGGGTTAGGGAAAGGGTAAAGGTTAGGGTTATGGTTAGGGTTAGGGTTAGGTTAAGGGTAAGTGTTAGGGTTAGAGTTAGGGTTAGGGTTAGTGAAATGGTAAGGGCTAGGGTTAGGGTTAGGGTCTGTGGTTAGGGTTAGGGTTAGGGTTAGGATTAGGGTTAGGGGTTAGGGTTAGGGTTAGGGATTGGGTAAGGGTTAGGGTTAGAGGTTAGGTTGAGTGTTAGGGTTAGGTTAAGGGTTAGGGTTATGGTTAGGGTTAGGATAAGGGTTAGGATTAGGGTTAGGGTTAGGGTTAGTGTAGGGGTATATGTTAGTGTTAGGGTTAGGGTTAGGGTTAGGGTAAGGGTTAGGATTAGCGTTAGGGATAGGTTTAGGTTAAGGTTAAGGGTAGGGGTTAGGGTTAGAGTTAGGGTTAGGTTTAGGGAAAGGGTAAGGGTTAGGGTTAGGGTTAGGGTTAGGGTAAGGGTTAGGGTTAGGGTTAGGTTAGGGTTAGGGTTAGGGTAAGTGTAGGGTTAGGGTTAGGGTTAGGGATAGGGTAAGGGTCAGGGTTAGGGTTAGGGTTAGGGTAAGGATTAGGGTTAGGCTTAAGGTTAGGGTTAAGTTTAGGGTTAGGTTTAGGGTAAGGGTAAGGGTTAGCTTAAGGTTAGGGTTAGCATTAAGGCTAGGTTTAGGTTTAGGGTAAGGGTTAGGGTTAGGGTTAAGGTTAGGGTTAGGGGTTCCGGTTAGGGTTAGGTTTAGGAATAGGGTTAGGGTAATGGTAAGGTTTAGGGTTAGGGATAGGGTTAGGGATAGGGTTAGGTTTAGGGTTAGGATTAGGGTAAGGGTAAGGGTTAGGGTTAGGATTAGGGTTAGGGTTAAGGTTAAAGTTAGTGTTAGGGTAAGGGTAAGTGTTAGGTTAGGGTTAGGGTTAGGGTTAGGGTAAGTGTTAGGGTTAGGGTAAGGGTCAGGGTTAGGGTAAGGGTAACGGTAAGGGTAAGGTATGGGTTAGGGTTAGGTTTAGGGTTAGGGTTCGGGTTCTGGTTAGGGTAAGGTTTAGGGTTAGGGTTAGGGTTAGGGTAAGGGTTAATGTTAGGGTTAGGTTTAGGGTTATGGTTAGGGTAATTGTTAGGGTAAGGGTTAGGGTTAGGTTTAGGGTTGGGGTTAAGATTAGGGTTGGGGTTAGGGTAAGGGTAAGGGTTAGGGTTAGGGTTAGGGTTAGGGTAAGTGTTAGGGTTAGGGTTAGGGTTAGGGTAAGGGTCAGGGTTAGGGTAAGGGTAAGGGTAAGGTATGGGTTAGGGTTAGGTTTAGGGTTAGGGTAAGGTTTAGGGTTAGGGTTAGGGTTAGGGTAAGGGTTAGTGTTAGGGTTAGGTTTAGGGTTAGGGTTAGGGTAATTGTTAGGGTAAGGGTTAGGGTTAGGGTTAGGTTTAGTGTTGGGGTTAAGATTAGGGTTGGGGTTAGGGTAAGGGTAAGGGTTAGGGTTAGTGTTAGGGTTAGGGTAAGTGTTAGGGTTAGGGTTAGATTTAGGGTTAGGGTAAAGGTAAGGGTTAGGGTTAGGTTAGGGTTAGAGGTTAGGGTTAGGGTTAGGGTCAATTTTAGGGTTAGGGTTAGGGTAAGGGTAAGGGTTAGGTTAGGGTTAGGGTTAGGGTTAGGTTTAGTGTTAGTGTTAGGGTAAGGGTAAGGTTAGGTTAGAGTAAGGGTAAGGGTTAGGGTTAGGGTAGCGTTAGGGTTACGTAAGGGTAAGGGTTAGGGTTAGGGTTAGGGTAAGGATTAGAGTTATGGTTAGGGTTAGGGTTAGGGGTTTGGGTTACGGTTAGGTTTAGGGTTAGGATTAGGGTAAGGGCAATGTTTAGGTTAAGTTTAGGTTAGATTACGGTTAGGATTAGGGGTTAGGGTTAGGGTAATTGTTAGGGTAAGGGTTAGTGTTAGGGTTAGGTTTAGTGTTTGGGTTAATTTTAGAGTTGGGTTTAGGGTAAGGGTAAGTGTTAGGGTTAGTGTTAGGGTTAGGGTAAGTGTTAGGGTTAGGGTTAGGTTTAGGGTTAGGGTAAAGGAAAGGGTTAGTGTTAGGTTAGGGTTAGAGGATAGGGTTAGGGTTAGGGTTAATTTTAGGATTAGGGTTAGGGTAAGTGTAAGGGTTAGGGTTAGGGTTAGGGTTAGGTTCAGGGTTAGGGTTAGGGTTAGGTTTAGTGTTAGTGTTAGGGTAAGGGTAAGGGTTAAGGTTAGGGGTAGTGTTAGGGTTACGTAAGGGTAAGGGTTAGGGTTAGGGTTAGGGTTAGGGTAAGGGTTAGGGTTTGGTTTAGGGTTAGTTTTAGGGTAAGGGTAATGTTTAGGTTAGGGTTAGGGTAACAGTTATGGTTATGGTTAGGGTTAGGGTTAAGTTTAGGGTTATGTTTAGGGTTGGGGTTAGGGTTAGGTTTAGTGTTAGGTTTAGGGTTAGTGTTAAGGTTAGGTTAAGGGTTAGGGTTAGGGTTAGGGTTAGGTTTTGGGTAAGGGTAAGGTTAAGTGTTAGGGTTAGAGTTAGGGTTAGGATAAGGGTAAGGTTTAGGGTTAGGGGTTAGGGTTAGGGTTAGGTTTAGGGTTAGGGTTAGGTTTAGGGTTAGGCGTTAGGGTTAGGATTAGGTTTAGGGTTAGGGTAAAGGTTGGGGTTAGGATTTAGGGTTAGTGTTAGTGTTAGGTTAAGGGTTAGGTTTAGGGTTAGGGTTAGGTTTAGGATAAGGGTTAGGGTTAGGGTTAGGGTTAGGGTTAGGGTAAGGGTTAGGGTAATTGTAAGTGTTAGTGTTAGGGTTAGGGTTAGGGTTAGGGTAAGGTTTAGGGTTAGATTTAGGGTTAGGTTTAGGGTTTTGGTTAAGGTTAGGGGTTAGGTTTAGTGTTAGGGTTAGGTTAAATGTTAGGGCTAGGGTTGGGTTAGGATAAGGGTTAGGATTAGGGTTAGGGTTAGAGTTAGGGTAAATGAAAGTGTTAATGTTAGGGTTAGGGTTAGGGTTGGGGTTAAAATTAGGTTTAGGGTTAGGGTAAGCTTAAGGTTTTGGGATAGGGTTAGAATTAGGGTTAGGGTTAGGTTAAGGGTAAGGGTTAGGGTTAGAATTAGTGTTAGGGTTAGGGAAAGGGTAACTGTTAGGGTTAGGTTAAGGGTAAGTGTTAGGGTTAGAGTTAGGGTTAGGGTTAGGGAAATGGTAAGGGCTAGGGTTAGGGTTAGGGTTAGTGGTTAGGGATACGGTTAGGGTTAGGGTTAGGATTAGGGTTAGGAGTTAGGGTTAGGGTTAGGGATTGAGTAAGTGTTAGGGTTAGAGGTTAGGTTGAGTGTTGGGGTTAGGTTAAGGGTTAGGGTTAGGGTTAGGGTTAGGATAAGAGTTAGGATTAGGGTTAGGGTTAGGTTTAGTGTAAGGTTATATATTAGTGTTAGTGTTAGGGTTAGGGTTAGGGTAAGTGCTAGTGTCAGGGTTTGGGTTAGGTTTAGGGTTTAGTTTAAGGTTAGGGATAGGGTTAGTGTAAGGGAAAGGGTTAGGGTTAGGTTTAGTATTAGGGTTAGGGTAGGGATAAATGTAAGGGTTAGGGTTAGAGTTAGGATTACGGTTAGGGAAAGGGTAAGGGTTAGGGTTAGGTTTAGAGTTAGGGTAAGGATTAGGGTTAGGCTTAGTGTTAGGGTTAAGGTTAGGGTTAGGGTTAGGGTACGGGTAAGGATTAGGTTAGGGTTAGGGTTAGCATTAAGGTTAGGGTTAGGTTTAAGGTAAGTGTTAGGGTTAGGGTTAGGGTTAGGATTAGGGGTTACGGTTAGGGTTAGGTTTAGGGATAGGATTAGGATAAGGGTAAGGTTTAGGGTTAGGGATAGGGTTAGGGATAGGGTTAGTTTAGGGTTAGGATTAGGGTTAGGGTTAGGGTTAGGGTTAGGGTAAAGGTAAGGGTTAGGGTTAGGGTTAGGTTTGGGTTAGGGTTAGGGTAAATTTAAGGTTTAGGTTTAGGGTTAGGGTAAGGGTCAGGGTTAGGGTTAGGGTTAGGGTAAGGGTAAGGGTTAGGTTTAGGATTAGGTAAAGGTTTTGGGTTAGGGTAAGTGTTAGGGTTATTGTTAGGGTTTGGGTTCAGGTTAGGGTAAGGTTTAGGGTTAGGTTTAGTGTTGGGGTTAAGTATAGGGTTGGGGATAGGGTAAGTGTAAGGGTTAGGGTTGGGGTTAGGGTTAGAGTAAGTGTTAGGGTTAGGGTTAGATTTAGGGTTAGGGTAAAGGTAAGGGTTAGGGTTAGGAATAGGGTTAGGGGTTAGGGTTAGGGTTAGGTTTAGGGTTAGGGTTAGGGTTAGGGTTAGGTTTTGGGTTAAGGTTAGGGATAGGTTTAGTGTAAGTGTTAGGGTAAGGGTAAGGTTACGGATAGGTTTAGGGTAAGGGTAAGGGTTACTGTTAGGTGTAGGGGTTAGGGTTAGGGTAAGTGTAAGGGTTAGATTTAGGTTAGGGTTAGGGTTAGGGTAAGAGTAAGGATTAGGTTTAGGGTTAGGGTTAGGTTTAGGGTTAAAGTTAGCGTTAGAGTAAGGGTAAGGTTTAGGGTTAAGTGTAGGGTTAGGGTTAGGGTAAGGGTTAGGCTTAGGGTAAGGGTAAGGATTAGGATTAGGTTAGGGTTAGGGTTAGGGTAAGTGTAGGTTAGGGTTAGGGTTAGGGATAGGGTAAGGGTCAGGGTTAGGGTTAGGGTTAGGGTAAGGATTAGGGTTAGGCTTAAGGTTAGGGTTAAGTTTAGGGTTAGGTTTAGGGTAAGGGTAAGGGTTAGCTTAAGGTTAGGGTTAGCATTAAGGCTAGGTTTAGGTTTAGGGTAAGGGTTAGGGTTAGGGTTAAGGTTAGGGTTAGGGGTTCCGGTTAGGGTTAGGTTTAGGAATAGGGTTAGGATAATGGTAAGGTTTAGGGTTAGGGATAGGGTTAGGGATAGGTTTAGGTTTAGGGTTAGGATTAGGGTAAGGGTAAGGGTTAGGGTTAGGATTAGGGTTAGGGTTAAGTTTAAAGTTAGTGTTAGGGTAAGGGTTAGGTTAGGGTTAGGGTTAGGGTTAGGGTAAGTGTTAGGGTTAGTGTTAGGGTTAGGTTTAGGGTAAGGGTCAGGGTTAGGGTAAGGGTAAGGTATGGGTTAGGGTTAGGGTTACGGTTAGGGTTCGGGTTCGGGTTAGGGTAAGTTTTAGGGTTAGGGTTAGGGTAATTGTTAGGGTAAGGGTTAGGGTTAGGGTTAGGTTTAGGGTTGGGGTAAGATTAGGGTTGGGGTTAGGGTAAGGGTAAGGGTTAGGGTTAGGGTTAGGGTTAGGGTAGGTGGTAGGGTTAGGGTTAGATTTAGGGTTAGGGTAAAGGTAAGGGTTAGGGTTAGGTTAGGGTTAGAGGTTAGGGTTAGAGTTAGGGTTAACTTTAGGGTTAGGCTTAGGGTAAGGGTAAGGGTTAGGGTTAGGGTTAGGGTTAGGTTTAGGGTTAGGGTTAGGGTTAGGTTTAGTGTTAGTGTTAGGTTAAGGGTAAGGGTTAGGGTTAGGGTAAGGGTAAGGGTTAGGGTTAGGGGTAGCGTTAGGGTTACGTAAGGGTAAGGGTTATGGGTAGGGTTAGGGTAAGGATTAGAGTTAGGTTTAGGGTTAGGGTTAGGGGTTTGGGTTACGGTTAAGTTTAGGGTTAGGGTTAGGGTAAGGGTAATGTTTAGGGTTAAGTTTAGGGTTAGGTTACTGTTAGGATTAGGGGTTAGGGTTAGGGTTAGATTTAGGGTTAGGGTTAGGGTAAGGGTAATGTTTAGAGTTAGGGTTAGCGTAACAGTTAGGGTTAGGGTTAGGGTTAGGGTTAAGGTTAGGGTTAGGGTTAGGGTTTGGGTTATGGTTAGGTTTAGTGTTAGGGTTAGGTTTAGGGTTAGGGTTAGGGTTAAGGTTAGGGTAAGGGTTAGGATTAGGGTTAGGGTAAGTTTATGGGTTAGGGTAAGGTTAAGTGTTAGGCTTAGTGTTAGGGTTAGGATAAGGGTAAGGTTAGGGTTAGGGTTAGGTTAGGGTTAGAGGTTAGGGTTAGGGTTAGGGTTAAGTTTAGGGTTAGGGTTAGGGTAATGGTAAGGGTTAGGGTTAGGGTTAGGTTTAGGTTTAAGGTTAGGGTTAGGGTTAGGTTTAGTGTTAGTGTTAGGGTAAATGTAAGGGTTAGGGTTAGGGTTAGGGTAAGGGTAAGGTTTAGGGTTAGGTGTAGCGTTAGGGTTACGTAAGGGTAAGGGTTAGGGTTAGGGTTAGGGTAAGGATTAGAGTTAGGGTTAGGGTTAGGGTTAGGGTTAGGGTTATGGTTAGGTTTAGGGTTAGGGTTAGGGTAAGGGTAATGTTTAGGGTTAAGTTTAGGGTTAGGTTACGGTTAGGATTAGGGGTTAGGGTTAGGGTTAGGTTTAGGGTTAGGGTTATGGTAAGGGTAATGTTTAGGGTTAGGGTTAGCGTAACGGTTAGGGTTAGGGTTAGGGTTAAGGTTAGGGTTAGGGTTAGGGTTTGGGTTAGGTTTAGTGTTAGGGTTAGGTTTAGGGTTAGGGTTAGGGTTAAGGTTAGGGTAAGGGTTAGGGTTAGGGTTAGGGTTAGGTTATGGGTTAGGGTAAGGTTAAGTGTAAGGGTTAGGGTTAGGGTTAGGATAAGGGTAAGGTTAGGGTTAGGCTTAGGGTGAGGGGTTAGGGTTAGGGTTAGGGTTAGGGTTAGGGTTAGGCGTTAGGGTTAGGGTTAGGTTTAGGGTTAGTGTTAGAGTTAGTGTTAGGTTTAGGTAAAGGGTAATGCTTAGGGTTAGGGTTAGGGTTAGGGTTAGGGTTATGTTAAGGGTAAGTGGTAGGGTTAGAGTTAGGGTTAGGGTTAGGGAAATGGTAAGGGCAAGGGTTAGGCTTAGGGTTAGTGGTTAGGGTTAGGGTTAGGGTTAGGATTAGGGTAAGGGGTTAGGGTTAGGGTTAGGGATTGAGTAAGGGTTAGGGTTAGAGGTTAGGTTGAGTGTTGGGGTTAGGTTAAGGGTTATGGTTAGGGTTAGGGTTAGGATAAGAGTTAGGATTAGGGTTAGGGTTAGGTTTAGTGTAAGGGTATATATTAGTGTTAGTGTTAGTGTTAGGGTTAGGGAGAGGTTAGTGTTAGGTTTAGGGTTAGGTTTAGGGTTGGGTTTAAGTTTAGGGATAGGGTTAGGGTAAGGGAAAAGGTTAGGGTTAGGTTTAGAATTAGGGTTAGGGCAGGGATAAGGGTAAGGTTTAGGGTTAGGTTTAGGGTTGGGGTTAGGGTAAGGGTAAGGGTTAAGTATAGGGTTAGGGTTAGGATTACGGTTACGGTTAGGGTTAGGATTAGGGTAACGATAAGGGTTAGGTTTAGGGTTAGGTTTAGGGTTAGGTTTGAGGTTAGGGTTAGGGTGAGGGTAAGGGTAAGGGTTAGGGTTAGCTTTAGGGTTAGGGTTAAGGTAAGGGTAATGGTTAGGGTTAGGGTTAGGATTAGGTTTAGGGTAAGGGTTAGGGTTAGGGTTAGGTTAAGTATAAGGTTTAGGGTTAAGGTTAGTGATAGGGTTAGGTTTAGGGTTAGGTTTAGAGTTAGCGTAAGGGAAAGGGTTAGGGTTAGGGCTAGGGTTAGGTTTAGGGTTAGGGTTAAGATAAGGGTAAGGATTATGGTTAAGGTTAGGGATTGATTTAGTGTTGGGGTAAATGGTACTGTTAGGGTAAGGGTTAGTGTTACGTTTAGGGTTAGGTTTATAGTTAGGTTTAGGGTTACGGTTAGGGTTAAGGTTAGGGTAAGGATATGTGTTAGGGTAGGGTTAGGGTTAGGGTTAGGGTTAGCGTTAGGGTAAGGGTAAGGGTTAGGTTTATGGTTAGGGTTAAGGTAAGGGTAAGGGTTAGGGTTAGGGTTAGTGTTAGGTTTAGGGTAAGGGTTAGGGTTAGGTTTAGGGTAAGTGTAAGTTTTGGGGTTAGGGTTAGGTTTAGGGTTAGGGTTAGGGTTAGGTTAAGTATAAGGTTTAGGGTTAAGGTTAGTGATAGGGTTAGGTTTAGGGTTAGGTTTAGAGTTAGCGTAAGGGAAAGGGTTAGGGTTAGGGCTAGGGTTAGGTTTAGGGTTAGGGTTAGGGTTAAGATAAGGGTAAGGATTATGGTTAAGGTTAGGGATTGATTTAGTGTTGGGGTAAATGGTACTGTTAGGGTAAGGGTTAGTGTTACGTTTAGGGTTATGGTTAAGTGTAAGTTTTGGGGTTAGGGTTAGGTTTAGGGTTAGGGTAAGGGTAAGGGTTAGGTTTAGGGTTATGGTTAGGTTTATGGTTAGGGTAAGGGTAAGTGTTAGGGTAAGGTTTAGGGTAGGGGTTAGCGTAAGGGTAAGGGTTAGGGTTAGGGTTAGGTTAGGTTTAGGGTTAGGGTAAGGCTAAGGGTTAGGTTTAGGTTTAGGGTTAGGGTTATGTAAATGGTAAGGGTTAGGGTTAGGATTAGGGTATGGATTAGGTTTAGATTAGGGTTAGGCTAAGGGTTAGGATTAGGGTTAGGGTTAGCATTAAGGTTAGGGTTATGGTAAGGGTAAGGGTTAGGGTTATGGTTAGATTTACGGTTAGGGTTGGGGGCTAGGGTTAAGGTTAGGTTTAGGGTTAGGGTTAGGGTTAGCGTTAGGGTTTGTGTAAGGGTAAGGGTTAGGGTTAGGTTTAGGGTTAGGGTTAGGGTTAAGGTTAGGGTTAGGGTTAGGGTTGGGGTAGGGCTTAGTTTAAGGGTAAGTGTTATGGTAGGGTTAGGGTTAGGGTAAGGTAAGGTTTAAGGTTAGAGTTAGTGTAAGCGTACGGGTTAGGGTTAGGGTTAGGTGTTAGGGTTAGGATTAGGTTTAGGGTTAGGTTTAGGGTAAGGGTTAGGATTAGGGATAGGGTTAGGGTTAGGTTTAGGGTTAGGGTTAGTGTATGGGTAAGGGTTAGGGTTAGCGTTAGGGTAAGGGTAAGGATTAGGGTTAGGGTTAGGGTTAAGGTAAGGTTAAGGGTTAGGGTTAGGGTTAGGGTTAGGGTTGGGTTTTGGGTTAGGGTAAGTGTAAGGGTTAGGATTTAGTTTAGGGTTAGGGTTAGATTTAGGGTTAGGGTTAGTGTAAAGGTTAGGGTTAGGTTTATGGTTAGGGTTAGTGTAAGGGTAAGGGTTAGGGTTAGGGTTAGGGTTACGGAAAGGGTAAGGGTTAGGTTTAGGGTTAGGTTAAGGATTAGGGTTAGGGTTAGGGTAAAGTTTAGGGTTAGGGTTAGGGTTAGCATTAAGTTTAGGATTAGGGTAAGGGTAAGGGTTAGGGTTAGGTTTAGGTTTATGGTTAGGTTTAGGGGTTAGGGTTAGGGTTAGGTTTAGGGTAAGGGTTAGGGTAAGAGTAATGTTTAGGGTTAGGGTTAGGGTTAGTGTAAGGGTAAGGGTTAGGGTTAGTGTTAGGGTTAAGGTTAGGTTTATTGTTAGGGTTACGGAAAGGGTAAGGGTTAGGGTTAGGGTTAGTGTAAGGTTTAGGATTAGGGTTAGGGTTAGAGTTAGAGTTAGGATTAGAGGTAGGGAAAGGGTAAGGGTTAGGGTTGGTTTAGGGTTAGGGTTAGGGTAAGGGTAAGGATTAGGGTTTCAGTTAGGGATAGATTTAGTGTTGGGGTTAATGGTAGTGTTAGGGTAAGGGTTAGTGTTACTTTTAGGGTTAGGTTTAGGGTTAGGTTTAGGGTTACGGTTTGGGTTATGGTTAGGGTAAGGATATGTGTTAGGGTAGGGTTAGGGTTAGGGTTAGGGTTAGCGTTAGGGTAAGGGTAAGGGTTAGGTTTATGGTTAGGGTTAAGGTAAGGGTAAGGGTTAGGGTTATAGTTAGTGTTAGGTTTAGGGTAAGGGTTAGGGTTAGGTTTAGGGTAAGTGTAAGGTTTGGAGTTAGGGTTAGGTTTAGGGTTCGGGTAAGGGTAAGGGTGAGGTTTGGGGTTATGGTTAGGTTTAGGGTTAGGGTAAGGGTAAGGGTTAGGTTTGGGGTTATGGTTAGGTTTATGGTTAGGGTAGGGTAAGTGTTAGGGTAAGGTTTAGGGTAGGGGTTAGCGTAAGGGTAAGGGTTAGGGTTAGGGTTAGGGTTAGGTTTAGGATTAGGGTAAGGCTAAGGGTTAGGTTTAGGGTTAAGGTTAGGGTTATCGTTACCTAAAGGGTAAGGGTTAGGGTTAGGGTTAGGGTAAGGATTAGGTTTAGGTTAGGGTTAGGCTAAGGGTTAGGATTAGGGTTAGGGTTAGCATTAAGGTTAGGGTTATGGTAAGGGTAAGGGTTAGGGTTATGGTTAGATTTACGGTTAGGGTTAGGTGTTAGGGTTAAGGTTAGGTTTAGGGTTAGGGTTAGGGTTAGCGTTAGGGTTTGTGTAAGGGTAAGGGTTAGGGTTAGGTTTAGGGTTAGGGTTAGGGTTAAGGTTAGGTTTAGGGTTAGGGTTAGGGTAAGGTAAGGTTTAAGGTTAGAGTTAGTGTAAGCGTACGGGTTAGGGTTAGGATTAGGGTTAGGTGTTAGGGTTAGGGTTAGGTATAGGGTTAGTTTTAGCGTAAGAGTTAGGGTTAGGTATAGGGTTAGGGTTAGGTTTAGGGTTAGGGTTAGTGTATGGGTAACGGTTAGAGTTAGCGTTAGGGTAAGGGTAAGAATTAGGGTTAGGGTTAGGGTTAAGGTAAGGTTAAGGGTTAGGTTTAGGGTTAGGGTTAGGGATAGGTTTTGAGTTAGGGTAAGTGTAAGGGTTGGATTTAGTTTAGGGTTAGGGTTAGGTTTAGGGTTAGGGGTAGGGTTAGGGTAAGGGTTAGGGTTAGGGTTAGGGTTAAGTTTATGATTAGGGTTAGGGTTAGGGTTAGGGTTAGGGTTAGGGTTAGAGGAAGGGTTAGGGTTAGGGTTAAGTTTATGGTTAGGGTTAGTGTAAGGGTAAGGGTTAAGGTTAGGGTTAAGGTTAGGGTTAGGGTTAGGTTTATGGTTAGGGTTAATGTAAGGGTAAGGGTTAGGGTTAGGGTTAGGGTTAGGGTTACGGAAAGGGTAAGGGTTAGGTTTAGGGTTAGGGTAAGGATTAGGGTTAGGGTTAGTGTAAAGGTTAGGGTTAGGGTTACGGTTAGCATTAAGTTTAGGATTAGGGTAAGGGTAAGGGTTAGGGTTAGGTTTAGGTTTATGGTTAGGTTTAGGGGTTGGGGTTAGGGTTAGGTTTAGGGTAAGGATTAGGGTAAGAGTAATGTTTAGGTTTAGGCTTAGGGTTAGTGTAAGGGTAAGGGTTAGGGTTAGGGTTAAGGTTAGGGTTAGGGTTAAGGGTACGGAAAGCGTAAGGGTTAGGGTTAGGGTTACTGTAAGGTTTAGGATTAAGGTTAGGGTTAGGGTTAGAGTTAGGTTTAGAGTTAGGGAAAGCGTAAGGGTTAGGGATGATTTAGGGTTAGGGTTATGGTAAGGATTAGGGTTACTGTTAGACTTAGGGTAAGGTTCAGGGTTAGGGTTAGGGTTAGGTTTAGGCTTAGGGTTAGGGTTAGGTTAAGGGTAAGGGTTAGGGTTAGAGTTAAGTTTAGGGTTAGGGAAAGGGTTAGGCTTAGGGTTAGGGTTAGGGTTAGGGTTAGGTTAAGGTTTCGGGTTAGGGTTAGGTTTAGGGTAAGGTTTAGTGTTAGGGTTAGGGTTAGCATTATGGTTAGGGTTAGGGTTAGGGTAATGGTAAGGGTTAGGGTTACGGTTAGGGTTAGGGTTATGGTTAGGGTTAGGTTTAGGGTTAGGGGTAGGATAATGGTAAGGTTTAGGGTTAGGGATAGGGTTAGGGTTAGGGTTAATTTTAGGGTTAGGGTTAGGGTAATGGTAAGGATTAGGTTAGGGTTAGGGTTAGGGTTAGGGTAAGCGTTAGGGTTAGGGTTCGGTTAGGGTAAGGTTTAGTGTTAGGGTTATTGTTAGGGTAAGGTTTAGGGTAAGTGTTAGGGTAAGGGTTAGGGTTAGGGTTGGGGTTAAGTTTAGGGTTGGGGTTAGGTGAAGAGTAATTGTTAGGGTTAGGGTTAGGATTACAGTAAGTGTTTGGGTAAGGGTTAGGGTTAGGGTTAGGTTTAGGTTTGGGGTTAAGTTTAGGGTTGGGGTTAGGGTAAGGGTAAGGGTTAGGGTTAGGTTTAGGGTTAGGGTTAGGGTTAGGGTTAGGTTTAAGGTTAGGGTTAGGGTGATGTTAAGGGTAAGGGCTAGGGTTAGGTTTAACGTTAGGGCTAGGTAAGGGTAAGGGTTATGGTTAGGATTAGGGTTATGTTTAGGGTTAGTGTTAGGGTAAGGGTATGTGTTAGGGTTAGTGTTAGGGTTAAAGTTAGGGTTAGCATTAGGGTAAGGGTAAGGGTTAGGGTTAGGGTTAGGGTTAGGTTTAGTGTTGGAGTTAAGGTTAGTGTTAGGGTAAGTGTTTGTGTTAGGGTTAGGGTTAGGTTTAAGGTTAGGTATAGGGTTACGGTTAAGGTTAGGGTTAGGGTAAGGGTAAGGGTAAGGGTATGTGTTAGGGTTAGGGTTAGGGTTAAGGTTAGGGTTAGCGTTAGGGTAAGGGTAAGGTTAGGGGTTAGGGTAAGGTAAGGGTTAAGGTTATGGTTAGGTTTAGGGTTAGGTTTAGGTTTAGAGTAAGGGTAAGGGTAGGGGTAGAGTAAGGGTAAGGGTTAGGGTTAGGGTTAGGGTTAGGGTAACCTTTAAGGTTAGTTAGTGTAAGCGTACGGGTTAGGGTTAGGGTTATGGTTAGGTGTTAGGGTAAGGGTTAGTGTTAGGGTTAGGTTTAGGGTTAGGGTTATGGTAAGGGTTAGGGTTAGGGATAGGGTTAGGGTTAGGTTTAGGGTTAGGGTTAGGGTATGGATAAGATTTAGGGGTAGCGTTAGTGTAAGGGTAAGGATTAGGGTTAGGGTTAAGGTAAGGTTAAGGGTTAGGGTTAGGGTTAGGGTTAGGGTAAGGGTTAGGGTTAGGGTTAGGTTTTGGGTTAGGGTTAGGGTAAGGGTAAGGGTTAGTTTTAGGGTTAGAGCTAGGGTTAGGTTAAGGGTAAGAATTAGGGTTAGGGTTAGGGTAAGGATAAGAGTTAGGGTTAAGGTTAGGTTTAGGGTTGCGGAAAGGGTAAGGGTTAGGGTTAGGGTAAGTGTTAGGGTTAGGGTTAGGTTTAGGGTTCTGGTAAGTGTTAGGATTATGCTTAGGGTTAGGTTTAGGGTTAGGGTTAGGGTTAGGATTACGTAAAGGGTAAGGGTTAGATTTAGGGTTAGGGTAAGGATTAGGGTTAGGGTTAGGGTTAGGGTAAAGGTTAGGTTTAGGGTTAGGTTTAGCATCAAGTTTAGGGTTAGGGTAAGGGTAAGGTTTAGGGTTAGGTTTAGGTGTACGGTTAGGCTTAGGGGTTAGGGTTAGGGTTAGGTTTAGGGTTAGGGTTAGGGTAAGGGTAATGTTTATGGTTAGGGTTAGGGTTAGTGTAAGAGTAACGGTTAGGGTTAGGGTTAGGGTTAAATTTAGGGTTAGGGTTAGGGTTACGGAAATGATAAGAGTTAGGGTTAGGGTTAGGGTTAGTGTAAAGTTTAGGGTTAGGGTTAGGGTTAGGGTTAGAGTTAGGGTTAGGGTTCAAATACGGCTAAGGGTTAGGGTTAGAGTTAGGGTTAGAGTTAGTCAAAGGTTAAGGGTTAGGTTTAGGTTTAGGGTTAGGGTTAGGGTAAGGATTAGGGTTAGGGTGAGATTTAGGGTAAGGTTTAGGGTTAGGGTTAGGGTTAGGGTTAGGCTTAGGGTTAGGGTTAGGGTTAGGTTAAGGGTAAGGGTTAGGGTTAGAGTTAGAGTTAGGGTTAGGGAAAGGCTAAGGGTTAGGGTTAGGGTTAGGTTTAGGGTAAGGGTTAGGGTTAGGGTTAGGTTTAGCATTAAGGTTAGGGTTAGGGTACGGGTAAGGGTTAGGGTTAGGGTTAGGTTTAGGTTTACGGTTAGGGGTTAGTGTTAGGGTTAGGTTTAGGGTTAGGCTTAGGGTAAGGGTAATGTTTAGGGTTAGGCTTAGGGTTAGTGTAAGGGTAAGGGTTAGGGTTAGGGTTAGGGTTAGGGTTAAGTTTAGGGTAAGGGTAAGGGTTACAGTTAGGGTTAGGGTTAGGTGAAGGGTAAGGTTTAGGGTTAGGGTTAGTGTTAGCATAAGGATTAGGGTTAGGGTTAGATTTAGAGTAAGGGTTAGGGTTAGGGTTAGCATTAAGGTTAGGGTTAGGGTAATCGAAAGGGTTAGGGTTAGGGTTAGGAATACGGTTAGGGTTAGGGGTTAGGGTTAAGGTTAGGTATAGGGTTAGGGTTAGGGTAAGGGTAATGGTTAGCGTTAGGGTTAGGGTTAGTGTTAGGGTAAGGGTTAGGGTTAGAATTAGGTTTAGGGTTAGGGTTAAGATTAGGGTTAGGGTTAGGGTTAGGGTCTGGGTTAGGGTTAGATTTAGGTTAACAGTAAGGTTTAGGGTTAGGGTTAGGGTTAGGGTTAGTGTTAGGGTAAGGGTTAGGGTTAGAATTAGGGTTAGGGTTAGGGTTAAGATTAGGGTTAGGGTTAGGGTTAGGGTTAGGGTCTGGGTTAGGGTTAGATTTAGGGTAAGAGTAAGGTTTAGGGTTAGGGTTAGTGTTAGGGTAAGGGTAAGCGTTAGGGTTAGGGTTAGGTTTACGGTTAGGGTAAGGGTGAGGTTAGGGTTAGGGTTAGGTTTAGGGTTAGGGTTAGGGTCTGGGTTACGGTTAGGTTTAGGGTAAGGGTTAGGTTTAGGGTTAGGGTAAGGGTTAGGGTAAGGGTAAGTTTAGGGTTAGAGTTAGGGTTAGGGTTAGGTTAAGGGTAAGGGTTAGGGTTAGAATTAGGGTCATGGTTAGGGAAAGAGTAAGGGTTAGGGTTAGGGTTAGGGTTAGGTTAAGGATTAGGTTTAGGGTTGGGGTTAGGGTAAGGATTAGGGTTAGGCTTAGGGTTAGGGTTAATGTTAGGGTTATGGTTAGGGTTAGGCTTAGGATTAGGTTTATGGTTAGGTTAAGGGTAAGGGTTAGGGTTAGAGTTAGGGTTAGGGTTAGCGAAAGGGTAAGGGTTAGGGTTAGGGTTAGGTTTAGGGTAAGGGTTAGGGTTAGGGTTACGGTTAGGGTAAGGGTTAGGGTAAGGTTAAGGGTTAGGGTTAGAGTTAGGGGTTACGGTTATGGTTAGGTTTAGGGTTAGGTTTAGGATAAGGGTAAGGTTTAGGATTAGGGATAGAGTTAGGGTTAGGGTTAGGTTTAGGGTTAGGATTAGTGTAAGGGTAAGTGTTAGGGTTAGGGTTAGGGTTAGGGTTAAGTTTGGAGTTAGTGTTAAGGTAAGGGTAAGGGTTAGGTTATTTTAAGGATTAGGGTTAGGGTAAGTGTTAGGGTTAGGGTTAGGGTTAGGGTAAGGGTCAGGGTTAGGGTTAGTGTTAGGGTTAGGTTAAGAGTTAGGTTTAGGGTTAGGGTTAGGGTTAGCATAAGGGTTAGGTTTAGGGTTAGGGTTAGGATAAATGTAAGTGTTAGTGTTAGGGTTTGGGTTAGGGTTAGGGTAAGGGTTAGGGTTACTGTTAGGGTTAAGGTTAGGGTTAGGGTTAGGGTTAGGGTAAGGGGAAGTGTTAGTGTTAGAGTTATTGTTAGGTTTAGGGTTGGGGTTAAGGTTAGGTTTAGGGTTAGTGTAAGGGTAAGGGTTAGGGATAGGGTTAGAATTAGGGTTAGGGTTAGGTTAAGGGTAAGGGTTAGGGTTAGAGTTAGTGATAGGGTTAGGGAAAGGGTAAGGATTAGGATTAGGTTTAGGGTTAGGTTAAGGGTAAGTGTTAGGGTTAGAGTTAGGGTTAGGAATAGGGCAATGGTAAGGGCTAGGGTTAGGGTTAGGGTTAGTGGTTAGGGTTAGTGGTTAGGGTTAGGGTTAGGGATAGGGTAAGGGTTAGGATTAGAGGTTAGGTTAAGTGTTAGGGTTAGGTTAAGGTTTAGGGTTAGGGTTAGGATAAGGGTTAGGATTAGGGTTAGGGTTACGGTTAGTGTAAGGGTATATGTTAGTGTTACTGTTAGGGTTAGGTTTAGGGTAAGGGTTAGGGTTAGGGCTAGCGTTAGGCTTAGGTTTAGGTTGGGTTTAAGGTTAGGGATAGGGTTAGGGTAAGTGTAAGGGTTAGGGTTAGGGTTAGAGTTAGGGTTAGGGTTAGGTTAAGGGTAAGGGTTAGGGTTAGAGTTAGGGGTAGGGTTAGGGAAAGGTTAAGGGTTAGGGTTAGGGTTAGGGTTAGGTTAAGGATTAGGGTTAGGGTTAGGGTTAGGGTAAGGGTTAGGGTTAGGGTTAGGGTTAGGAAAATGGTAAAGGCTAGGGTTAGGGTTAGGGTTAGGGTTAGGGGTTAGGGGTAGGGTTAGGGATTGAGTAAGGGTTAGGGTTAGAGGTTAGGTTGAGTGTTGGGGTTAGGTTAAGTGTTAGGGTTAGGTTTACGGTTAGCATAAGAGTTAGGATTAGGGTTAGGGTTAGGTTTAGTGTAAGGGTATATATTAGTGTTAGTGTTAGGGTTAGGGTTAGGGTAAGGGTTAGTGTAGGGTTAGGGTTAGGTTTGCGGGTGGGTTTAAGGTTAGGGATAGGGTTAGGGTAAGGGAAAGGGTTAGGGTTAGGGTTAGGGTTAGGGGTTCCGGTTAGGGTTAGGTTTACGTATAGAGTTAGAGTTAGGGATAGGGTTAGGGTAAGGGTAAGGTTTAGGGTTAGGATAGGGTTAGGGTTCGGGTTAGGTTTAGGGTTAGGATTAGGGTAAGGGTAAGGGTTAGGGTTAGGGTTAGGGTTAAGGGTAGAGTTAGTGTTAGGGTAAGGGTAAGTTTTAGGTTAGGGTTAGGGTTAGGGTTAGGGTAAGTGTTAGGGTTAGGGTTAGGAATAGGGTAAGGGTCAGGGTTAGGGTTAGGGTAAGGGTAAGGGTGAGGTTTAGGGTTGGGGTTATGTTAAGGGTTATGGTTAGGGTAAATGTTAGGGTTAGGGTTAGGGTTAGGGTTTGGGTTCGGGTGAGTGTAAGGTTTAGGGTTAGGGTTAGGGTTACGGTCTGGGTTAGGATTAGGTTTAGGGTTAGGGTAAGGGTAAGGGTTAAGTTTAGGGTTAGGGTTAGGATTAGGGTTACTGTTAGAGTTAGGGTTAGGGTAAGGATAAGGGTTAGGGTTCAGGTTAGGGTTAGGGTTAGGGTTACAGAAAGCGTAAGGGTTAGGGTTAGGGTAAGGGTTAGGGTTAGGGTATGGGTTAGAGTAAGGGTAAGGGTGACGGTTAGAGTTACGGTTAGGGTTAGGTTTACGGTTCGGGTAAGGGTAAGGGTTAGGTTTAGGGTTAGCTTAAGTGTAAGGGTTAGGGTTAGGGTTAAAATTATGGTTAAGGTTAGGGTTACGGTTAGGGTTACGGTTAGGTTTATGGTTAGGGTTAGGGTAAGGGTAAGGGTTAGGGTTAGGGTTAGGGTTAGGGTTACGTAAAGGGTAAAGGTTAGGTTTAGGATTAGGGTAAGGATTATTGTTAGGGTTAGGGTTAGGGTCAAGTTTAGGGTTAGGTTTAGGTTTAGAATTAAGTTTAGGGTTAGGGTAAGGGTAAAGGTTCGGGTTAGGTATAGGTTTACGGTTAGGCTTAGGGGTTAGGGTTAGGGTTAGGTTTAGGGTTAGCGTTAGGGTAAGGGTAATGTTTAGGGTTAGGGTTAGGGTTAGTGTAATGGTAAGGGTTAGGTTTAGGGTTAGGGTTAGGTAAAGGGTAAAGTTTAGGGTTAGGGTTAGGTTTAGGGTAAGGGTTAGGGTTAGGATTAGGGTTAGCATTAAGGTTAGGGTTAGGGTAAGGGAAAGGGTTAGGGTTAGGGTTAGGGTTAAAGTTAGGGTTAGGGTTAGGGTTACGGAAAAGGTAAGGGTTAGGGTTAAGTTTAGGGTTAGTGTAATGTTTAGGGTTAGGGTTAGGGTTAGGGTTAGAGTTAGGGTTAGGGTTCAGATAAGGCTAAGGGTTAGGGTTAGAGTTAGGGTTAGAGTTAGTCAAAGGGTAAGGGTTAGGGTTAGGTTTAGGGTTAGGGTTAAGGTAAGGATTAGGGTTAGGGTTAGATTTAGGGTAAGGTTTAGGGTTAGGGTTAGGGTTAGGCTTAGGGTAAGCGTTAGGGTTAGAGTTAGGGTTAGGGTTAGGGTTAGGGTTAGGGTTAGCATTAAGTTTAGGGTTAGGGTACGGGTAAGGGTTAGGGTTAGGGTTAGGTTTAGGGTTACGGTTAGGGGTTAGTGTTAGGGTTAGTTTTAGGGTTAGGGTTAGGGTAAGGGTAATGTTTAGGGTTAGGGTTAGGGTTAGGGTTAGGGTTAAGGTTAGGGTAAGTGTAAGGGTTAGAGTTAGGGTTAGGGTTAGCGTTAGGTAAAGGGTAAAGTTTAGGGTTAAGGTTAGGGTTAGGGTAAGGATTAGGGTTAGGGTTAGGTTTAGGGTAAGGGTTAGGGTTAGGATTAGGGTTAGCATTAAGGTTAGAGTTAGGGTAAGGGAAAGGGTTAGGGTTAGGGATACGGTTAGGGTTAGGGGTTAGGGTTAAGGTTAGCTATATGGTTAGGGTTAGGGTAAGGCTAATGGTTAGGGTTAAGGTTAGGGTTAGTGTTAGGGTAAGGGTTAGGGTTAGTGTTAGGTTTAGGGTTAGGGTTAAGGTTAGGGTTAAGGTTAGGGTTAGGGTCTGGTTAGGGTTAGTTTTAGGGTAAGGGTAAGGTTTAGGGTTAGGGTAAGGGTAAGGGTTAGGGTTAGGGTTAGGTTTAGGGTTAGGGTAAGGGTAAGGTTAGGGTTAGGGTTAAAGTTAGGGTTAGGGGTTAGGGTCTGGGTTAGGGTTAGGTTTAGGGTAAGGGTAAGGTTTAGGGTTAGGGTTAGGGTTAGGGTTAGAGTTAGGGTAAGGGTAAGTGTTAGTGTTAGTTTTAGGGTTAGGGTTAGGGTTGGGGTTAAGGTTAGGTTTAGGGTTAGGGTAAGGGTAAGTGTTAGGGATAGGGTTAGAATTAATGTTAGGGTTAGGTTAAGGGTAAGGGTTAGGGTTAGAGTTAGTGATAGGGTTAGGGAAAGGGTAATGGTTAGGGTTAGGGTTAGGGTTATCGTTAGGGTTAGGTTAAGTTTAAGTGTTAGGGTTAGAGTTAGGATTAGGGATGGGGAAATGGTAAGGGCTAGGGTTAGGGTTAGGGTTAGTGGTTAGGGTTAGTGTTGGGGTTAGGGTTAGGATTAGGGTTAGGGGTTAGGGTTAGGGTTAGTGATAGGGTTAGGGTTAGGGTTAGAGGTTAGGTTGAGTGTTAGGGTTAGGTTAAGGGTTATGGTTAGGGTTAGGATAAGGGTTAGGATTAGGGTTAGTGTTACGGTTAGTGTAAGTGTATATGTTAGTGTTAGGGTTAGGGTTAGGGTTAGGGTAAGGGTTAGGGTTAGGGTTAGGCTTAGGTTTAGGTTGGGTTTAAGGTTAGGGATAGGGTTAGGGTAAGGGAAAAGTTTAGGGTTAGGGTTAGGGTAAGGGTTAGGGTTAGGGTTAGGTTTAGGGTTAGGGTAAGGTTAAGGTTAGGGTTAGGGTTAAAGTTAGGGTTAGGGGTTAGGGTCTGGGTTAGGGTTAGGTTTAGGGTAAGGGTAAGGTTTAGGGTTAGGGTTAGGGTTAGGGTTAGGGTTAGGGTTAGGTTTAGGGTTAGGGTAAGGGTAAGGTTAGGGTTAGGGTTAAAGTTAGGGTTAGGGGTTAGGGTCTGGGTTAGGGTTAGGTTTAGGGTAAGGGTAAGGTTTAGGGTTAGGGTTAGGGTTAGGGTTAGAGTTAGGATTAGGGATAGGGAAATGGTAAGGGCTAGGGTTAGGGTTAGGGTTAGTGGTTAGGGTTAGGGTTGGGGTTAGGGTTAGGATTAGGGTTAGGGGTTAGGGTTAGGGTTAGTGATAGGGTTAGGGTTAGGGTTAGAGGTTAGGTTGAGTGTTAGGGTTAGCTTAAGGGTTATGGTTAGGGTTAGGATAAGGGTTAGGATTAGGGTTAGTGTTACGGTTAGTGTAAGTGTATATGTTAGTGTTAGGGTTAGGGTTAGGGTTAGGGTAAGGGTTAGGGTTAGGGTTAGGCTTAGGTTTAGGTTGGGTTTAAGGTTAGGGATAGGGCTAGGGTAAGGGAAAGGTTTAGGGTTAGGGTTAGGGTAAGGGTTAGGGTTAGGGTTAGGTTTAGGGTTAGGGTAAGGTTAAGGTTAGGGTTAGGGTTAAAGTTAGGGTTAGGGCTTAGGGTCTGGGTGAGGGTTAGGTTTAGGGTAAGGGTAAGGTTTAGGGTTAGGGTTAGGGTTAGGGTTAGGGTTAGGGTTAGGTTTAGGGTTAGGGTAAGGGTAAGGTTAGGGTTAGGGTTAAAGTTAGGGTTAGGGGTTAGGGTCTGGGTTAGGGTTAGGTTTAGGGTAAGGGTAAGGTTTAGGGTTAGGGTTAGGGTTAGGGTTAGAGTTAGGGTAAGGGTAAGTGTTAGTGTTAGTGTTAGGGTTAGGGTTAGGGTTGGGGTTAAGGTTAGGTTTAGGGTTAGGGTAAGGGTAAGTGTTAGGGATAGGGTTAGAATTAGGGTTAAGTTTAGGTTAAGGGTAAGGGTTAGGGTTAGAGTTAGTGATAGGGTTAGGGAAAGGGTAATGGTTAGGGTTAGGGTTAGGGTTATCGTTAGGGTTAGGTTAAGTTTAAGTGTTAGGGTTAGAGTTAGGATTAGGGATAGGGAAATGGTAAGGGCTAGGGTTAGGATTAGGGTTAGTGGTTAGGGTTAGGGTTGGGGTTAGGGTTAGGATTAGGGTTAGGGGTTAGGGTTAGGGTTAGTGATAGGGTTAGGGTTAGGGTTAGAGGTTAGGTTGAGTGTTAGGGTTAGGTTAAGGGTTATGGTTAGGGTTAGGAAAGGGTTAGGATTAGGGTTAGTGTTACGGTTAGTGTAAGTGTATATGTTAGTGTTAGGGTTGGGTTAGGGTAAGGGAAAGGTTTAGGGTTAGGGTTAGGGTTAGGGTAAGGGTAAGGGTTAGGTTTAGGGTTAGGGTTAGGGTTAAGGGTAAGGTTAGGGTTAGGGTTAGGGTTAGGGGTTAGGGTAAGGGTTTAGGGTTAGAATTAGGGTTAGGGTTAGGGTTAAGATTAGGGTTAGGGTTAGGGGTTAGGGTCTGGGTTAGGGTTAGAGTTTAGGGTAAGAGTAAGGTTTAGGGTTAAGGGTTAGTGTTAGGGTAAGGGTAAGCGTTAGGGTTAGGGTTAGGTTTAGGGTTAGGGTAAGGTCTGGGTTAGGGTTAGGTTTAGGGTAAGGGTTAGGTTTAGGGTTAGGGTAAGGGTTAGGGTAAGGGTAAGGTTAGGGTTAGAGTTAGAGTTAGGGTTAGGTTAAGGGTAAGGGTTAGGGGTTAGAGTTAGGGTCAGGGTTAGGGAAAAGGTAAGGGTAAGGGTTAGGGTTAGGGTTAGGTTTAGGGTAAGGTTTAGGGTTAGGTTTAGGATAAGTGTAAGTTTTGGGGTTAGGGTTAATTTTAGGGTTAGGGTAAGGGTAAGGGGTTAGGGTTAGGGGTTAGGGTAGAGGTTATCGTAAGGGTAAGGGTTAGGTTTAGGGTTAGTTTTAGGGTTAGGGTAAGGGTTAGGGTTTAGGTTTAGGTATAAGTGTAAGTTTTGGTGTTCGGGTTAATTTTAGGGTTAGGGTAAGGGTAAGGGTTAGGTTTAGGGTTATAGTTAGGTTTAGGGTTAGTGTTAGGGTAAGGGTAAGCGTTAGGGTTAGGGTTAGGTTTAGGGTATAGGGTAAGGGTCTGGGTTAGGGTTAGGTTTAGGGTAAGGGTTAGGTTAGGTTAGGGTTAGTAGGGTAAGGGTTAGGGTAAGAGGTTAAGGTTAGGGTTAGAGTTAGAGTTAGGGTTAGGTTAAGGGTAAGGGTTAGGGTTAGAGTTAGGGTCAGGGTTAGGGAAAAGGTAAGGGTTTAAGGGTTAGGGTTAGGGTTAGGTTTTAGGGTAAGGTTTAGGGTTAGGTTTAGGATAAGTGTAAGTTATTGGGTTAGGGTTAATTTTAGGGTCTAGGGTAGGGTTAAGGGTTAGGTTAGGGTTAGGGTAGAGGTTATCGTAAGGTTAGGGTTAGGTTTAGGGTTAGGTTTAGGGTTAGGGTAAGGGTTTAGGGTTAGGTTAGGATAAGTGTAAGTTTAGGTGTTCGGGTTAATTTTAGGGTAGGGTAAGGGTAAGGGTTAGGTTAGGGTTATAGTTAGGTTTAGGGTTAGGGTAGGGTAAGTGTTAGGGTTTAGGGTTAGAGTAGAGGTTTAGTGGTAAGGGTTAAGGGTTAGGGTTAGGGTGAGGTTAGGGTTAGGTTTAGGATTAGGGTTAGGGTTTAGGGTTAGGGTTACAGGTAGGTTAGGGTTTAGGGTTTGGATAAGGGTTAGGGTTAGAGGTTAAGGGTTAAGGGTTAGGTTTAGGTTTGAGATTAGGGTTATGGTCTGAGGGTACGGGTTAAGGTATAGGGTTAGGTTTATGGTTAGGGTTAGGTAAGGGTAAGGTTAAGGGTTAGGGTTAGGGTTAGGTTTAGGATTAGTGTTAGGGTTAGGGTTAGGGTAAATGTAAAGTTTAGGGTTAAGGTTGGGGTTAGGTTAGGTTTAGGGTTAGGGTTAGGGTTAGGGTAAAGGGAAAGGGTTAGGTTTAGGGTTAGGG
>NW_028327406.1:22500-67500 GCF_031878675.1 Megascapheus bottae | reverse complement strand
TAGTGTGAGGGTTATGTTAAGGTTTAGGTTTAGGGTAAGTGTTATGGGTTAGGGTGAGGGTTAGAGTTCGGGTTTCGGTTTAGGGATAAGGTTTATGGTTAGGTTTTAGGGTTAGGAGGTAAGGGTTCAGTGTTAGGGTGAGGTTTAGGGTTAGTGTTAGGGTAAGTGTTAGGGTAAGGGTTAGGGTTAGGGTTAGGGTTAGGGTAAGTGTTAGGGTGAGGGATTGGATAAAGGTAAGGGTTAGGGTTAGGGTTAGGTTTAGGGTTAGGGTTAGGTTAAGGGTAAGGGTTAGGGTTAGGGTTAGGGTTAGGGTAAGGGTAAGGGTTAGGGTTAGGTTTAGGTTTAGGGTTAGGGTAAGTGTAAGGGTTAGGTTTAGGGTTGGGGTTAGGTTTAGGGTAAGGGTAAGAATTATGGTTAGGGTTAGGGTTAGGTTTAGGGTTAAGGTTAGGTTTAGAGTAAGGGTAAGGTTTAGGGTTAAGGGTAGGGTTAGGGTTATGGTTAATCTTAGGCTTAGGGTAAGGGTAAGGGATATGGTTAGGTTTAGGGTTTAGGGTTAGTGGTTAAGGGTAAGGGTTAAGTTTAGGGTTTAGGGTTAGGATTACGGTTACGGTTAGGGTTAGAGTTAGGGTAAGGTAGTAAGGTACGGTTAGGGGTTATGGTTAGGGTTAGGGTTAGAGTTAAGGTAAGGGAGGGTAAGGTTTAGGGTTAGGTTATGGTTAGGTTTAGGTTTAGGGTTAGGGTAAGTGTAAGGTGTTTAGGGTTAAGGGTTAAGGGTTAGGGTTAGGGTTAGGGATAGGGTTAGGGTTTAGGGTAAGGGAAAGGGTTAAGGTTAGTTTAGGGTTAGTGTTTAGGCTTAGGGTTAGGGTAAGGGTTAGGTTTAGGGTTATGGTTAGGTTTTGGGTTAGGGTAAGGGTAAGGCTTAGGGTTAGGTTTAGGATTAGGTTTAGGGTTAGGCGTTAGGGTAAGGGTTAGTTTTAGGGTTACGGGTTAGGGTTAGGGTCAGGTTTAGGGTTAGGTTTAGTGTAAGGGTAAGGGTTAGGGTTAGGGATAGAGGTTAAGTTAGGGTTAGGGTTAGGGTTAGGGTTAGGGTTAGGTTTATATTTAGGGTTAGGTTAAGGAAAGCGTTAGGGTTAGGGTTTAGGCTTAGGATTACGTAAAGGGTAAGGGTTAGGGTTAGGGTTAAGGGGTAAGGATTAGGGTTAGGGTTAGGTTTAGGGTAAGGGTTAGGATTAGCGTTAGGAGTTAGCATTAAGATTAGGGTTATGGTAAGGGTAAGGGTTAGGTTTAGGGTTAGATTTACGGTTAATGTTAGCGGTTAGGGTTAAGGTTAGGTTTAGGGTTAGGGTTAGGGTTAGGTTAGGTTTTAGGGTAAGGTTTAGCTTTAGGTGTAGGGTAAAGGTAAGGTTTAGGGTTAGGGTTCGGGTTAGAATTAGGGTAAGGGTAAGGGTTAGGGTTAGGGTTAGGGTAAGGGTTCGGGTAGGGGTTACAGTAAGGGTAAGGGTTAGGGTTAGGGTTAGGGTTAGGTTAGGTTTATGGGTTCGGGTAAGGGTAAGGGTTAGGGTTATGGTTATTGTAAGGTTTAGGGTTTATGGTTAGCTTAAGGGTAAGGGTTAGGGTTAGGGTTAGGGTTAAGCTTAGGGTTAGGGTTAGGGTTAGGGTTAGGTTTAAGTTTAGGGTTTAGGGTAAGGGTAATGTATAGGGTTAGGGATAGGGTTAGTGTAAGGGTAAGGGTTAGGGTTAGGGTTAAGTTTAGGGTTAGGTTTATGTTTACGGAAAGTGTAAGGGTTTAGGGTTAGGGTTAGTGTATGGTTTAGTGTTAGGTTTAGGGTTTATGGGTTAGAGTTAGGGTTAGGGTTCTGTTAAGGCTACGGGTTAGGGTTAGAGTTAGGGTTAGACTTATGGAAAGGGTAAGGTTCAGGGTTAGGTTTAGGGTTAGGGTTAGTTTAAGGATTATGGTTAGGGATAGATTTAGGGTAAGGTTTAGGGTTAGGGTTAGGGTTTAGGAATAGGGTTAGGTTAAGGGTAAGGGTTAGGGTTAGAGTTAGGGTTAGGGTTAGGTAAAGGGTAAGGGTTAGGATTAGGGTTAGGGTTAGGGTAAGGATTAGGGTTAGGATTAGGGTTAGGGTTAGGGTTAGGTTTTGGGTTAGGGTTAACATTAAGGTTAGGGTTAGGGTTAGGGTAATGGTAAGGGTTAGGGTTAGGTTTAGGGTTAGGGGTTTTGGTTAGGTTTAGGTTTGGGGTTAGGGTTAGGATTAGTGTTACGGTTAGGGTTAGGGTTAGGGTAAGGATAAGGTTTAGTGTTAAGTTTAGGGTTAGGGTTAGGGTTAGGGTTAGGTTTAAGGTTAGAGTTAGGGTGAGGTTAAGGGTAAGTGTTAGGGTTAGGTTTAAAGTTAGGGTTAAGGTAAGGGTAAGGGTTAGGGTTAGGATTAGGGTTATGTTTATGGTTAGTTTTAGGGTAAGTGTAAGGGTTAGGGTTAAGTTTAAAGTTAGGGTTAGGGTTAGGGATAGAGTTAGGGGAAGGGTCAGGGTTAGGGTTAGGTTTAGTGTTGGGATTCAGGTGAGTGTTAGGTTAAGCTTTAGTGTTAGGATTAGGATTAGGTTTAGGGTTAGGTTTAGGATTACGGTTAAGGTTAGGGTTAGGGTAAGGGTAAGGGTATGTGTTAGGGTTAGTGTTAGGGTTAATGTTAGGATTAGTGTTAAGGTTAGGTTTAGTGTAAGGGTTAGGGTTAGGGTTAGGTTTAGCATTAAGTTTAGGGTTAGGGTAAGGGTAAGGGTTAGGGTTAGGGTTAGGTTACGGTTAGGGTTAGGGGTTAGGGTTAAGGTTAGGTATAGGTTTATGGTTAGGGTAAGGGTAATGGTTAGGGTTAGGGTTAGGGTTAGTGTAAGAGTAAGGTTTAGGGTTAGAGTTAGGGTTAGGGTTAGGGTTAAGGTTAGGTTAGGGTTAGTGTTAGGGTTTGGATTAGGGTTAGGTTTAGGGTAAGGGTAAGGTTTAGGTTTAGGTTTAGGGTTAGGGTAAGGGTAAGTGTTAGGGTTAGGGTTAGGTTTAGCATAACGTTAAGGTTTAGGGTTAGGGTTAGGGTTAGGGGTTAGGGTTAGGTTTAGGGGTTAAGGTTAGGGTTAGTGTTAGGCGTTAGGGTTAGGGTTAGGTTTAGGGTAAATGTTACGGTTAAGGTTCAGGGTTAGTGTTAGGGTTAGGTTAATGGTTAGGTTTAGGGTTATGGTTAGGGTTAGCATAAGGGTTAGAGTTAGGGTTAGGGTTAGGGTAAGTGTTAGTGTTAGTGTTAGGGTTAGGTTTAGGGTTAAGGTAAGGGTTAAGGTTAGTGTTAGGGTTAGGTTTAGGGTTGGGGTTATGTTTAGGGGTTAGGGTTAGTGTTAGGGTTAGGTTAAGTGTTAGGGTTAGGGTTAGGGTTAGGATAAAGTTAGGATTAGGTTTAGGGTTAGGGTTAGGGTAAGGGTTAGCGTTAGGGTTAGGGTTAGCATTAAGGTTAGGTTTAGGGTTAGGGTAAGGGTAAGGGTTAGGGATAGGTTTAGAGTTAGGGTTAGGGTTAGGTTTAGGGTTAGGTTCAGGGTTAGGCTTAGTGTTAGGATAAGGGTAAGGGTTAGGGTTAGGGTTAGGGTTAAGTTGGAGGTTACGATTAGGGTTAGGGTTAGGGTAAGGGTGAGGGTTATGGTTAGGGTAAGGGTTAGGGTTAGTGTCAGGTTTAGGGTAAGGGTAAGGGTTAGGGTTAGAGTTAGGGTTAGGGTTAGGGTTATGATTGAGGTTAGGGTTAGAGTTAGAGGAAGGGTTAGGGTTAGGGTAAAGAGTAAGGTTGGGGTTAGGGTTAGAGTTAAGGTTAGGGTTAGAGTAAGGGTAAGGGTTAGTGTTAGCGATTAGGGTTAATGTTAGGATTAGGTTAAGGGTTAGTGTTAGGGTTATGGTTAGGGTTATGTTAAGGGTTAGGTTTAGGGTTAAGATAAGGATAAGTGTTAGAGTTAGTGTTAGGTTTAGGTTTAGGGGAAGGGTAAGTGTTAGGGTTAGGGTTAGGGTTAGGGTAAGTGTTAGGGTTAGGGTTAGGTTTAGGTTTAGGGTTAGGGTTAGTTTAAGGGTTAGGGTTAGGGTAAGGGTTAGGGTTTGCGTTAAGGTTAGGTTAAGGGTAAGGGTTAAGGTTAGGGTTAATATTGAGGTTAGGGTTAGGGTTAGAGTAAGGGTTAGGGTTAGGGTTAGGGTAAGGTTTAGCGTTAGGGTTAGGGTTAGGGTTAGGATTAAGGTTAGGTTTAGGCATAGGGTTAGGGTTAGGTTTTGGGTTAGGGTTAGGGTAAGGGTAAGGTTTAGGGTTAGGGTTAGGGTTAGGGTTAGGTTTAGGGTTAGGGTTAGGGTAAGGGCAAGGGTTAGGGTTAGGGTTAAGGTTAGGGTTAGCGTTATGGTTAGGGTTAAGGTTAGGGTTAGGGTTAGGGTTAGTTTTAGGGTAAGGGTAAGGGTTAGGTTAGGGTAAGGGTTGGAGTTAGGGTTAGGGTTAGGGTTAGAGTTAGGTTTAGGGTTAGCTTAAGGGTAAGAGTTTTGGTTAGGGTTAGGTTTAGGGTTAGGTTAAGGGTAAGGGTCACGGTTAGGGTTAGGGTTAGGGTTAGGTTTAGGGTTAGGTTAGGAGTTAGTGTAAGGGTTAGGGTTAGGGTTAGGGTTAGGGTTAGGGTAAGGGTAAGGGTTAGGGCAAGGATAAAAGTTAGAGTTAAGGTTAGGCTTAGGGTTAGGGTTAAGGTTAGGGTGGGGTTAAGGGTAAGTGTTAGGGTTAAGATTAGGGTTATGGTTAGGGTAAGGGTTAGGGTTAGGGTTAGGGTTAGGGTTAGGATTGGGGTTAAGGTTAGGGTTAGGGTTAGGGTAAGGGTAAGGGTTAGGTTAGGGTTAGGGTTAGGGTTAGGGTTAGGGTTAGGGTTAAGCTTAGTGTTAGAGTAAGGGTAAGGGTTAGGGTTAGGGTTAGGGTTAGGGTTAAGTTTGAGGTTAGGGTTAGGGTTAGGGTTAGGGTAAGGGTTAGGGTTTGGGTTAGGGTAAGGGTTAGGGTTAGGGTTAGAGTTTTCTTTGGGTTAGGGTAAGGGCAAGGGTTAGGGTTAGGGTTAAGTTTAGGGTTAGGGTGGGGTAAGGCTCAAGGTTAGGGTTAGGGTAAGGGCAAGGGTTAGGGTTAGGGTTAGGGTTAAGGTTAGGGTTAGGGTTAGGGTTAGTGTTAGGGTTAAGGTTAGGTTTAGGGTTAGGGTTAGGGTTAGAGTAAGGGTTAGGGTTAGGGTAAGGGTTAGGTTTACGGGTTAGGGTTAGAGTTAGAGTAAGGGTTAGGGTTAGGGTTAGGGGTTAGGCTTAGGGTTAGGGTGGGGTAAGGCTCAGGGTTAGGGTTAGTGTTAGTTTAAGGGTTAGGGTTAGGGTTAGGGTAAGGTTAAGGGTTAGGGTTAGGGTAAGAGTTAGGTTTAGGTTTAGGGTTAGGGTTAGGGTAAGGGTAAGGGTTAGGGTTAGGATTAGGGTTAGGGTTAGGGTAATGGTTAGAGTTAGTGTTAGGGTTAGGTTTAGGGTTAGGGATAGGGTAAGGGTAAGGGTTAGTGTTAGGTTTAGGGTTTGGTTTAGGGTTGGGGTTAAGGTTACCTTTAGGGTTAGTGTACGTTTAAAGATAAGGTTAGGGTTAGGGTTAGGGTTATGCTTAGGGTTAGGGTTAAGGTTCGGATTTGGGTTGGGGTTAGGTTTAGGGTTAGGGTTAGGGTTAGGGTTAGGGTAAGGTTATGTGTGAGGGTTAGGGTTAGGGTTAGGGTTAGGGTAAGTGTTAGGGTTAGGGTTAGGATTACGGTTAGGGTTAGGGTAAGCGTAAGGGTGAGGGTTAAAGTTAGGTTCAGAGTTAGTGGTAGGGTTAGGGTTAGGGTAAGGGTAAGGGTTAGGTTTAGCTTTAGGGTTAGGGTAAGGGTAAGGGTTAGGTTTAGGGTTAGGGTTAGGTTTAGGGTTAGGGTTAGGGTAAGGATAATTGTTAGAGTTAAGGTTAGGGTGAGGGTAAGGGTAAGGGTTAGGGTTAAGATTAGGGTTAGGGTTACGGTAAGGGTTAGGGTTAGGGTAAGGGTTAGGGTTAGGGTTAGGGTTAGGGATAGGTTTAGGGTTGGGGTTAAGGTTAGGTTTAGGGTTAGGGCAAGGGTAAGGCTTAGGTTAGGTTTAGGGTTAGGGTTAGGGGTAAGGTTAGGGTTAGGGTTAGGTTTATGGTTAGGATTAGGGTTATGGTTAGGGTAATGGTTAGGGTTAGGGTTAGGGTTAGGCTTAGTGTTAGGGTAATGGTAAGGGGTAGGGTTAGGATTAGGGTTAGGGTTACGGTTGAGGTTAGGGTTAGGGTTAGGTTTAGGGTTAGGTTTAGGGTTAGGATTAGGGTTAGGGTTAGGGTAAGGGTTAGGGTTAGGTTAGGGTTAGGGTTAGGCTTGGTGTTAGAGTAAGGGTAACGGTTAGGGTTAGGTTTATGGTTAGGGTTAGGGTTAAGTTTGAGGTTAGTGTTAGGGTTAGGTTTAGGTTAAGGCTTAGGGTTAGGGTTAGGGTAATGGTTAGGCTTAGGGTTAGGGTTAGGGTAAGGGTAAGTGTTAGGGTTAGGCTTAGGGTAAGGGTAAGCGTAGGGGTAAGGGTTAGGAGTTAGCGTTAATGTTAGTGTTAGGTTAAGGTTTAGGTTTATGGTTAGGGTTAGGGTTAGGGTTAGGATAAGGGTTAGGGTTAGCGTAAATGTAAGTGTTAGGGTTAGGGTTAGGGTTGGGGTTAAGGTCAGGGTTAGGGTTAGGGTAAGGTTAAGTGTTAGGGTTAGGGTTAGGGATAGGGTAAGTGTTAGTGTTAGGGTTAGGGTTAGGGTTAGGATTAGGGTAAGGGTAAGGATAAGGATTAGGTTTATGTTTAGGCTTAGGGTTAAGGTTGAGGTTAGGGTTAGGGTTAGGTTTATGGTAAGGGTTAGGGTTAGGGTTAGGGTAAGGTTTAGGCTAAGAGTGAGGGTTAGGGTTAGGGTTAGGGTTAGAGTAAGGGTATGGGTTAGGGTTAGGGTTAAGATTGAGTTTAAGGTTAGGGTTAGAGGAAGGGTTAGGGGTAGTGTTAGGGTAAGGTTTAGAGTTAGGGTTAGGGTTAGGGTTAGAGTTAGGGTTAGGGTTAGGGTAAGGATAAGAGATAGGGTTAGAGTTTGGGTTAGGGTAAGGGTTAGGTTTAGTGATTAGGTTTAGTGTTAGGTTTAGGTGAAGGGTTAGGATTAGGGTTAGGGTTAGGGTTATGGTTATGGTAAGGATTAGGTTTAGGGTTAGGTGTTAGGATTAGGGTTAGGGTTATGGTTAGATTTAGGGTTAGGGTTAGGGTAAGGGTAAGGGTTAGGGTTAGGTTTAGGGTTAGTTTTAGGTTTTGGGTTAAGGTTAGGTTTAGGTTTAGGGTTAGGGTTAGGGTAAGTGTAAGGTTTTGGGTTACGGTTAGAGTTAGGGTAAGCATTAGATTTAGGATAAGAGTTAGGGTAAATATTAGGGTTAGGGTTAGGGTTAGGGTTAGGTTTAGGATTAGGATTAGGGTTAGGGTTAGGGTAAATGTAAAGTTTAGGGTTAAGGTTGGGGTTAGGGTTAGGTTTAGGGTTAGGGTTAGGTTTAGGGTAAGGGAAAGGGTTAGGGTTAGGGTTAGGGTTAGGTTTAGGGTTAGGGTGAGGGTAGGGGTAAGTGTTAGCGTTAGGGTTAGGGATAGATTTAGTGTTGGGGTTAATGTTAGTGTTAGGGTAAGGGTTAGTGTTAGGTTTAGGGTTAGGTTTAGTGTTAGGTTTAGGGTTACGGTTAGGGTAAGGATATGTGTTAGGGTTACGGTTAGGGTTAGGGTTAGCGTTAGGGTAAGGATAAGGGTTAGGTTTATGGTCAGGGTTAAGGTTTAGGGTTAGGGTTAGGGTTAGGTTTAGGGTAAGGGTTAGGGTTAGGTTTAGGATAAGTGTAAGTTTTGGGGTTAGGGTTAATTTTAGGGTTAGGGTAAGGGTAAGGGTTAGGTTTAGGATTATGTTTAGGTTTAGGGTTAGGGTAAGGGTAAGGGTTAGTGTTAGGGTTAGGGTAGATTTTAGTGTAAGGGTAAGGTTTAGGATTAGGGTTAGGGTTAGGTTTAGGGTTAGGGTAAGGGTAAGGGTTAGGTTTAGGGTTAGGGTTAGGGTTAGGGTCAGGTTTAGGGTTAGGGTTAGGGTAAGGATAAGGGTTAGCGTTAGGGTTAGGGTTAAGGTTAGGGTTAGGGTTAGGGTTAGGTTTACGTAAATGTTAAGGGTTAGGGTTAGGTTTAGGGTTAGGGTAAGGATTAGGGTTAGGGTTAGGGTAAGGGTTAGGATTAGGTTTAGGGGTTGCATTAAGGTTAGGGTTATGGTAAGGGTAAGGGTTACGGTTAGGGTTAGATTTACGATTAGGGTTTGGGGTTAGGGTTAAGGTTAGGTTTAGGGTTAGGGTTAGGGTTCGCGTTAGGGTTAGTGTAAGGGTATGGGTTAGGGTTAGGGTTAGGGTTAGGGTTAGGGTTGAGGTTAGGGTTAGGGTAAGGATTAGGGTTAGGGTTAGGGTTAGGGTAAGGATTAGGATTAGGGTTAGGGTTAGCATTAAGGTTAGAGTTATGGTAAGGGTAAGGGTAAGGGTTAGGGTTAGATTTACGGTTAGGGTTAGGGGTTAGGGTTAAGGTTAGGTTTAGGGTTAGGGTTAGGGTTAGCGTTAGGATTAGTGTAAGGGTAAGTGTTAGGGTTAGGGTTATGGTTAGGGTTAGGGTAAGGGTAAAGATTAGGGTTAGGTTTAGGGTTAGGATTAGGGTTAGGGTTAGGGTTAGGGTTAGGGTTAGGTTTAGGGTTAGGTTTAGGGTTAGCGTTAGGGTTAGTGTAAGGGTAATGGTTAGGGTTAGGGTTAGGATTAGGCTTGAGGTTAGGGTTAGGGTTAGGGTTAGGGTAGGGATTAGGGTTAGGGTTAGGGTTAGGCTTGAGGTTAGGGTTAGGGTTAGGGTTAGGGTAGGGCTTAGGGTAAGGGTAAGGGTTAGGGTTAGGGTAGGGCTTAGGGTAAGGGTAAGGGTTAGGGTTAGGTTTAGGGTTAGGGTTACGCTAAGGGTTAGGGTTAGGGATAGATTTAGGGTTAGATTTAGGGTTAGGGTTAGGGTATACGTAAGGGTTAGGGTTAGGGTTAGGATTAGGGTTAGAGTTATGGTTAAGTTTAGGGTTAGGGTTAGGGTAAGGGTAAGGGTAAGGTTAGGGTTAGGGTTAGGGTTAGGTTTAGGGTTACGGTTACGGTTAGGGTTAGAGTAAGGGTAAGGGTTAGGGTTAGGTTTAGGGTTAGGTTTCGGGTTAGGGTTAGGGTTAGGTTTAGGGTTAGGATAAGGGTTAGGATTAGGGTTAGGGTTAGGGTTAGGGTAAGGGTTAGGGTTAGGGTTAGTGTTAGGGTTAGGTTTAGGGTAACGGTAAGGGTTAGGGTTAGGGTGAGGGTTAGGGTTAGGTTTAGGGTTAGGGTTAGGATAAGAGTAAGGGTTGGGTTTAGGGTTAGAGTTAGGTTTAGGGTAAGGGTAAGTATTACGGTTAGGGTTAGGGTTAGGTTTAGTTTAAGGTTAAGGTTAAGGTAAGGGTAAGGGTTACGGTTAAGGTTAGGGTTAGGTATAGCGTTAGGGTGAGGGTTAGGGTAAGGGTAAGGGTTAGGTTTAGGTTTAGGTTTAGAGTTAGGGTAAGGGTAAGGGTTAAGTTTAAGGTTAGGGTTAGGATTAGGGTTACGGTTAGGTTTAGGGTTAGGGTAACGATAAGGTTTAGGGTTAAAGTTAGGGTTAGGGTTCGGTTTAAGGTTAGGGTTAGGGTCAGGGTAAGGGTTAGGGTTATGGTTAGGGTTAGGTTTTAGGGTTAGGGTTAGGGTACGTGTAAGGGTTAGGATTAAGGTTAGGGTTAGGGTTCGGGTAAGTGTAAGGGTTAGGGTTAGGTTTAGGGTTAGGTTTAGGTTTAAGTTTAGGGTAAGGGTAAGGGTTAGGGTTAAGGTTACCGTTAGTTTTAGTGTTGTGGTTAAGGTTAGTTTTAGTATTAGGGTTAGGGTTAGGTTTAGGGTTAGATTTAGGGTTACGGTTCGGGTTAGGGTTAGATTAAGCGTATGTATTAGAGTAAGGGTTAGGGTTAGAGTTAGCGTTACGATAAGGGTAGGGGTTAGGGTTAAGGTTAGGGTTAAGGTTAGGGTAAGGGTTAGAGTTAGGGTTAGGGTTAGATTTAGGGTGAGGTTTAGGGTTAGGTATAGGGTAAAGGTAAGTTTTAGGGTTAGGTTTACAGTTAGGGTAAGGGCAAGGGTTAGGGTTAGGGATAGGGTTAGGGTAAGGGTTAGGGTTAGGGTTAGGGTTAAGGTAGGGGTTAGAATAAGGGTAAGGGTTAGGGTCACGGTTAGGTTTAGGGTTAGGTTTAGGGTTCGGGTAAGGTTAAGGGTTATGGTTAGGTTTAGGGTTAGGGTAAGGTTTAGGGTTAGGGTTAGCTTAAGGGTAAGGGTTAGGGTTATGGTTAGGGTTAGGGTTAAGGTTAGGGTTAGGGTTAGGTTTAGGGTTAGGGTTAGGTGTATGGTTAGGGTTAGGGTAAGGGTAAAGGTTAGGGTTAGGTTTAGGGTTAGGGTTAGGGTTAGGGAAAGGGTAAGGGTTAGGGTTGAGGTTCGTGTTAATGTTAGGTTTAGGGTTAGGGTTAGGGTTAGGGTAAGGGTAAGGGTTAGGGTTAGGTTTAGGGTTAGGTTTAGTGTTAGGGTTAGGGTAAGGGTTAGGTTTAGGGTTAGATTTACGGTTAGGGTTAGGGGTTAGGGTTAAGGTTAGGTTTAGGGTTAGGGTTAGGGTTAGGTTTAGGTTTAGGGTAAGGTAAGCGTTAGGGTTAGGTTTAGGCTTAGGATTACATAAAGGGTGAGGGTTAGGGTTAGGGTTAGGGTTAGGTGTATGGTTAGTTTTAGGGTAAGGGTAAAGGTTAGGGTTAGGTTTAGGGTTAGGGTTACGTAAAGTTTAAGAGTTAGGTTTAGGGTTAGGGTAATAATTAGGGTTAGGGTTTTGGTTAGGGTAAAGTTTAGGGTTAGGGTTAGGGTTAGCATTAAGTTTACGGTTAGGGTAAGGGTTAGTGTTAGGGTTAGGTTCAGGTTTACGGTTAGGCTTAGGGGTTAGAGTTAGCGTTAGGTTTAGGGTTAGGGTTAGGGTAAGGGTAATGTTTAGGGTTAGGGTTAGAGTAAGGGTAATGGTTAGGGTTAGGGTTAGAGTTAGGGAAAGGGTAAGGTTTAGGGTTAGGTTTAGAGTTAGGGTTAGTGTAAGGATTAGGGTTTGGTTAGATTTAGGGTAAGGTTTAGGGTTAGGGTTAGGGTTAGGCTTAGGCTTAGGGTTAGGGTTAGGTGAAGAGTAAGGGTTAGGGTTATGGTTAGGGTTAAGGTTAGAGTTAGTGTTAGGGTAAGGGTAAGGGTAAGGGTTAGGTTAGGGTTAGGGTTAGGGTTAGGGTAAGTGTTAGGGTTAGGGTTAGGGTTAGGGCTAGGGAAAGGGTCAGGATTAGGGTTAGGGTAAGGGTAAGGGTTAGGGTTATGGTTAGTGTAAGGGTTATGTTAAGAGTTAGGTTTAGGGTAAGTGTTAGGTTTAGGGTTAGGGTTAGAGTTCGGGTTCGGGTTAGGGTAACTTTTAGGGTTAGGGTTAGGGTTAGATTAAGGGTTAGTGTTAGGGTTAGGTTTAGGGTTAGGGTAAATGATAGGGAAAGGGTTAGGGTTAGGGTTAGGTTTAGGTTTGTGGTTAAGTTTAGGGTTGGGGTTAGGGTAAGCGTAAGGATTAGGGTTAGGGTTAGATTTAGGGTAAGGTTTAGGGTTAGTGTTAGGGTTAGGCTTAGGCTTTGGGTTGGGTGAGTTTAAGGGTAAGGGTTAGGGTTAGGGTTAGGGATAAGGTTAGACTTAGTGTTAGGGTAAGGGTAAGGGTTAGGTTAGGGTTAGGGTTAGGGTAAGTATTAGGGTTAGGGTTAGGGTTAGGTTTAGGGAAAGCGTCAGGATTAGGGTTAGGGTTAGGGTAAGGGTTAGGATTAGGGTTATTGTGAGGGTTATGTTAAGTTTTATGTTTAGGGTAAGTGTTAGGGTTAGGGTGAGGATTAGGGTTAGGATTGGGTAAGGGTTAGGGTTAGGGGTTAGGGTTAGTGTTAGGGTTAGCTTAAGGGTTAGGGTTAGGGTTAGGATAAGGGTTAGGGTTAGGGTTACGGTTAGGTTTGGTGTAAGTGTTAGGGTTAGAGTTAGGGTTAGGGTTAGGGAAAGGGTAAGTGTTAGGGTTAGGGATAAGGTTAGGTTTAGAGTAAGGGTAAGATTTAGGGTTAGGGTTAGGGTTAGATGTTAGTGTTACGGATAGGGTTAGAGTTAGGTTTAGGGGTTGGGTTAGGGTAAGGGTAAGGGTTAGGGTTAGGGTTAGGTTTAGGGTGAGGATTAGGGTTAGGGTTAGGGTAAGGCTTAGGATTAAGGTTGGGGTTAGCATTAAGGTTAGGGTTATGGTAAGGGTAAGGGTTAGGATTAGGGTTAGACTTACGATTAGGGTTAGGGGTTAGGGTTAAGGTTAGGTTTAGGGTTACGGTTAGGGTTACGGTTAGGGTTAGGGTTAGTGTAATGGTAAGGGTTAGGGTTAAGGTTAGGGTTAGGGTTATGGTTAAGGTTAGGGTAAGGGTTAGGGTTAGGGTAGGGCTTAGGGTAAGGGTAAGGGTTAGAGTTAGGGTTAGTGTTAGGGTTAGGGTAAGGTTTAACTTTAGTTTTAGTGTAAGGGTACAGGTTAGGGTTAGGGTTAGTATTAGGTGTTAGGGTAATTGTTAGGGCTAGGCTTAGCTTTAGGGTTAGGGTTAGGGTAAGGGTTAGGGTTAGGGATAGGGTTAGGGTTTGGTTTAGGATTAGTGTTAGGGTATTGGTAAGGGTTTAGGGTTAGGTTTAGGGTTAGGTTTAGGGTTAAGGTTAGGGTTAGGGTTAGGGTAAGGGTAAGGGTTAAGTTACGGTTAGGGTTAGGGTTAGGGTTAGGGTTAGGGTTAGGGTTGGGTTTAGGGTTAGGGTTAGGTTTAGGATTAGGGTAAGGGTTAGGGTTAGGGTTAGGGTTAGGGTTAGGGTTAGGGTAAGGGTTAGTGTTAGGGTTAGTGTTAGGGTTAGGTTTAGGGCAAGTGTTAGGGTAAGGGTTAGGGTTAGGTTTCGTTTTAGGGTTGGGGTTAAGTTTAGGGTTTGGGTTAGGGTAAGGGTAAGTGTTAGGGTTAGGGTTAGGGTAAGTGTTAGGGTAAGGGTTAGGATTAGCGTTAGGGTAAGGGTAAGGGTTAGGGTTACTGTTAGGGTTGGGGTGGGGGTTAGGGTTAGGGTTAGGGTTAGGTTTAGGTTTAGGATTAGGGTTAGGTTTAGGTTTAGGTTTAGGTAAGGGTAAGGGTTAGGGTTAGGGTTGGGTTTAGGGTAAGGGTAAGGGGTAGAGTTAGGGTAAGGGTAAGCGTTAGGGTTAGGGTTAGATTTACGGTTAGGGTTTAGGGTTAGGGTTAGGTTTAGGGTTAGGGTTAGAGTAAGGGTTAGGGTTAGGTTTAGAGTTAGTGTAAGGGTAAGGGTTAGGGTTAGGGTTAGGTTTAGAGTAGGGGTTAGGGTTAGGGTTAGTTTTCGGATTAGGGTTAGGGTTAGATTTAGAGTTAGGGTTAGGGATAGTGTAGGGGTTAGGTAAGGGCAAGGGTTAGGGTTAGGGTTAGGTTAGGGTAAAGTTTAGGTTTAGTATTAGTGTAAGGGTACGGGTTAGGGTTAGGGTTAGGTGTTAGGGTAAGGGTTAGAGTTAGGGTTAGGTTTAGGGTTAGGGTTAGGGTAAGGGTTAGGGTTAGGGTTAGGGTTAGGTTTAGGTTTAGGGTTAGGGTAAGGGTTAGGGTTAGGGTTAGGGTTAAGTTTAGGGTTAGGGTTAGGGTTAAGGTTAGGGTTAGGTTTAGGGTTAGGATTAGGGTAAGTGTAAGGGTTTGGATTAGGGTTAGAGTTAGGGTAAAGATTAGGGTTAGGGTTAGGGTTAGGGTAAAGGTTAGGGTTAGGGTTAGGGTTAGGGTTAGCATTAAGTTTAGGGTTAAGGTAAGGGTTTGGGTTAGGGTTAGGGTTAGGGTAACGGTAATAGTTAGGTTTAGGGTTAGGCTTAGTGTAAGGGTAAGGGTTAGGGTTAGAGTTAGGGTTAAGGTTAGGGTTAAGTTTAGGGTTAGGGTTAGAATTAGGGTTTGGGTTAGGGTAAGGTTAAGGGTATGGGTAAGTTTTAGAGTTAGGGTTAGGGTTAGGGTAAGGGTAAGGGTAAGTGATAGGGTTAGGGTAAAGGTTAGGTTTAGGGTTACGACAAGGGTAAGGGTTAGTTTTAGGGTTAGAGTTAGAGTAAGGGTAAGGGTTAGGGTTAGGGTTAGGTTTAGTGTTAGGGTTAGGCTTAGGGTAAGTGTAAGGGTTAGGGTTAAGGTTAGGGTTGGTTTAGGTTTAGGTTTAGGTTTAGGGTTAGGGTTAGGGTAAGGTTAAAGGTTAGGGTTAGCCTTAGGGTTAGGTTTAGGTTTAGGGTTAGGGTAAGGGTAAGGTTAGGATTAGGGTTAGGTTTAGTGTTGGGGTTAAGGTTAGGGTTAGGGTTAGCTTTTGGGTTAGGGTTAGGGTTAGGTTTAGGGTAAGGGTAAGGTTTAGGGTTAGGGTTACGGTTAGGGTTAGGGTAAGTTTAAGGGTTACGGTTAGGGTTAGGGTTAGGTTTAGGGTTTGGTAAGGGTAAGGGTTAGGGTAGGATTAGGGTTAGGGTAAGGGTTAGGCTTAGGGTTAAGGTTAGGGTATGGGTTAGGGTAAGCGTGTGTGTTAGTGTTAGGGTTAGGGTTAGGATAAGGGTAAGGATTAGGGTTAGGGTTAGGGTTAGGATTAGGGTTAGGGTTTAGGGTTAGGGTTAAGATTGGGTAAGGGTTAGGGTTAGGGGTTAGGGTTAGTGTTAGGGTTAGCTTAAGGGTTAGGGTTAGGGTTAGGATAAGGGTTAGGGTTAGGGTTACGGTTAGGTTTGGTGTAAGTGTTAGGGTTAGAGTTAGGATTAGGGAAAGGGTAAGTGTTAAGGTTAGGGATAAGGTTAGGGTTAGGGTAAGGGTAAGATTTAGGGTTAGGGTTAGGGTTAGATGTTAATGTTACAGTTAGGGTTAGAGTTAGGTTTAGGGGTAGGGTTAGGGTAAGGGTAAGGGTTTGGGTTAGGGTTAGGGTTAGGTTTAGGGTTAGGGTTAGTGTTAGGTTTATGGTTAGGATTAGTTAAGGGTAAGGGTTAGGGTTAGGGTAAGGGTAAGGGTTAGGGTTAGGGTAAGGTAAGGCTTAGGATGAGGTTTAGGGTTGGTATTTAGGTTAGGGTTATGGTAAGGGTAAGGGTTAGGGTTAGGGTTCGGTTTACGGTTAGGGTTAGGGTTAGTGTAAGGGTAAGGGTTAGGGTTACGATTAGGGGTAGGTTTAGGGTTAAGGTTAGGGTTAGGGTTAGGGTTAGGGTAGGGCTTAGGGTAAGGGTAAGGGTTAGAGTAAGTGTTACGGTTAGGGTTAGGGTAAGGTTTGACTTCAGTGTTATTGTAAGGGTACTGGTTAGGGTTAGGGTTAGGGTTAGGTGTTAGGGGAAGGGTTAGGGTTAGGGTTAGATTTAGGGTTAGGGTTAGGGTAAGGGTTAGGGTTAGGGATAGGATTAGGGTTAGGTTTAGGATTAGGGTTAGGGTATGAGTAAGTGTTAGGGTTAGGGTTAGGGTTAGGGTTAGGATTAGGGTTAAGGTTAGGGTTAGGTTTAGGGTAAGAGTAAGGGTTAGGTTACGGTTAGGGTTAGGGTTAGGGTAAGGGTTAGGGTTAGGGTTAGGTTTAGGGTTAGGGTTAGGTTTCGGATTAGGGTAAGGGTTAGGGTTAGGGTTAGGATTAGGTTAAGGGTTAGTGTTAGGGTTAGTGTTAGGGTTAGGATTAGGGCAAGTGTTAGCGTAAGGGATAGGGTTAGGTTTAGGTTTAGGATTGGGGTTAAGTTTAGGGTTTGGGTTAGGGTAAGGATAAGTGTTAGGGTTAGGGTTAGGGTAAGTGTTAAGGTTAGGATTAGGGTTAGAGTAAGGGTAAGGGTTAGGTTTAGGTTTAGGGTTAGGGGTTGGGGTTAGGGGTAGGGTTAGTTTTAGGTTCAGGGTTAGGGTTAGGGTTAGTTTTATGGTTAGGGTTAGGTAAGGGTAAGGGTAGGGTTAGAGTTGGGGTTAGGGTAAGGGTAACGGATAGGGTTAGGGTAAGGGTAAGAGTCGGGATTAGGGTTAGATTTACGTTTAGGGTTGGGGTTAGGGTTAGGGTTAGGTTTAGGGTTAGGGTTAGGGTTAGGGTTAGGTTTAGGTTTAGTGTAAGGGTAAAAGTTAGGGTTAGGGTTAGGTTTAGAGTAGGAGTTAGGGTTAGGGTTAGGTTTAGGTAAGGGTTAGGGTTAGGGTTAGGGTTAGGGTTAGGGATAGAGTAGGGGTTAGGTAAGGGTAATGGTTAGGGTTAGGGTTAGGGTTAGCGTTAGGATAAAGTTTAGGTTTAGTGTTAGTGTAAGGGTACGGGTTAGGGTTAGGGTTAGGTGTTAGGGTAAGGGTTAGGGTTAGGTTTAGGTTTAGGGTTAGGGTGAGGGTACGGGTTAGGGTTAGGGTTAGGTGTTAGGGTAAGGGTTAGGGTAAAGTGTAGGTTTAGTGTTAGCATAAGGGTACGGGTTAGGATTAGGGTTAGGTGTTAGGCTAAGGGTTAGAGTAAGGGTTAGGTTTAGGGTTAGGGTTAGGGTAAGGGTTAGGGTTAGCGTTAGGGTTAGGTTTAGGTTTAGGGTTAGGGTAAGGGTTAGGGTTAGGGATGGGGTTAGGGTTAATTTTAGGGTTAGGGTTAGGGTTAAGGTTAGGGTTAGGTTTAGGGTTAGGGTTAGGGTAAGTGTAAGGGTTTAGGTTAGGTTTAGAATTAGGGTAAGGATTAGGGTTAGGGTTACGGTTAGGGTAAAGGTTAGGGTTAGGGTTAGGGTTAGCATTAAGGTTAGGGTTAAGGTAAGGGTAAGGCTTTAGGGTTAGGGTTAGGGTTATGGTTAGGGTTAGGGGTTAGGGTTAGGGTTTGGTTTAGGGTTAGGTTTAGGGTAAGGGTAATGGTTAGGGTTAGGGTTAGGTTTAGGGATACGGTAAGGTTAAAATTTAGGGTTAGGGTTAGGGTTAGGTTTAGGGTTAGGGTTAGGGTAAGGGTAACGTTAGGGTTAGGGTTAGGTTTAGTGTTGGGTTTAAGGTTAGGGTTAGGGTTAGGGTTAGGGTTTGGGTTAGGGTTAGGGTTAGGTTTAGGGTTAGGGTTTAGGGTTAAGTTTAGGATTGGGGTAAGGGTTAGAGTTACGGGTTAGGGTTAGTGTTAGGGTTAGGTTAAATGTTAGGGTTAGGGTTAGGGTGAGGATTAGGATAAGGGTTAGGTTTAGGATTAGGTTAGGGTTAGGGTGAGGTTTAGGGTTAGGGTTAGGGTAAGGGTAAGGTTTAGGTTTGGGGTTAAGGTTAAGGTTAGGGTTAGGGTAAGGGTAAGGGTACGGTTAGGGTTAGGGTTAGGGTTAGGTTTAGTGTGAGGGCTAGGGTTAGCGTAAGTGTAAGGGTTAGGGTTAAGGTTAGGGTTTGGGTTAGGTTTAGGTTTAGGTTTAGGGTTAGGGTTAGGGTAAGGTTAAAGGTTAGGGTTAGCGTTAGGGTTAGGTTTAGGGTTAGGGTTAGGGTAAGGGTAAGGTTAGGGTTAGGGTTAGGTTTAGTGTTGGGTTAAGGTTAGGGTTAGGGTGAGGTTTAGGGTAAGGGTTAGGGTAAGGGTAAGGGTTTGGGTTAGGGTTAGGTTTAGATTTAGGTTTAGGGTTAAGGTTATTTAAGGGTAAGGGTTAGGGTTAGGGTTAGGGTTAGGGTAAGTGTAAGGTTTAGGGTTAGGGTAAGGGTAAGGGTTAGGGTTAGGGTTAGGGTTAGGTTAAGGATTAGGGTTAGGGTTAGGGTTAGGTTAAGGGTTAGGGTTAGTGTTAGGGTTAGGGAAAGTGTAAGTGTTAGGGTTAGGGTTAGGGTTAGGTTAAGGATTAGGGTTAGGGTTAGGGTTAAGGTTAGGGTTAGGGTTACGGTTAGGGTTAGGGGTTAAGGTTAGGGTTAGGTTTAGGGTTAGGGTTAGGGTAAGGGTAAGGGTTAGGTTAGGGTTAGGGTTAGGGTTAGGGTTAATTTTAGGGTTAGGTTTAGTGTTAGGGTTAGATTGAGTGTAAGGGTTTGGGTTAGGGTTAGAGTTAGGGTAAGGATTAGGGTTAGGGTTACGGTTAGGGTAAAGGTTAGGGTTAGGGTTAGGGTTAGCATTAAGGTTAGGATGAAGGTAAGGGTAAGGGTTAGGGTTAGGGTTAGGTTTAGGGTTAGGGTAAGGGTTAGGGTTAGGGTTAGGGTTAGGTTTAGGGTTAGGGTAAGGGTAAGGGTTAGGGTTAAGGTTGGGGTTAGGGTTAATTTTATGATTAGGGTTAGGGTTAAGGTTAGGATTAGGTTTAGGGTTAGGGTTAGGGTAAGTGTAAGGGTTTGGATTAGGGTTAGAGTTAGGGTAAGGATTAGGGTTAGGGTTACGGTTAGGGTAAAGGTTAGGGTTAAGGTTAGGGTTAGCATTAAGGTTAGGGTTAAGGTAAGTGTAAGGGTTAGGGTTAGGGTTAGAGTTACGGTTAGGGTTAGGGGTTAGGGTTAGGGTTTGGTTAAGGTTAGGGTTAGGGTAAGGGTAATGGTTAGGTTTAGGATTAGGGTTAGTGTAAGGGTAAGGGTTAGGGTTAGAGTTAGGGTTAGGGTTAGGGTTAAGTTTAGGGTTAGGGTTAGAATTAGGGTTTGGGTTAGGGTAAGGTTTAGGGTATGGGTAAGGTTTAAGGTTAGGGTTAGGGTTAGGGTTAGGGTAAGGGTAAGTGTTAGGTTTAGAGTTAAGGTAAGGTTTAGGGTTAGGACAAGGGTAAGGGTTAGGTTTAGGGTTAGAGTTAGGGTTAGGGGAAGGGTTAGGGTTAGGGTTAGGGTTAGGGTTAGTTTTAGGTTTAGTGTTAGGGTTAGGGTTAGGGTAAGTGTAAGGGTGAGGGTTAAGGTTAGGGTGAGGGTTAGGTTTAGGGTTAGGTTTAGGGATAGGGTAAGGTTAAAGTTTAGGGTTAGGATTAGAGTTAGGTTTAGCGTTAGGGTTAGGGTAAGGGTAAGGTTAGGGTTAGGGTTAGGTTTAGTGTTGGGTTTAAGGTTAGGGTTATGGTTAGGGTTAGGGTTTGGGTTAGTGTTAGGGTTACGTTTAGGGTTAGGGTTTAGGGTAGGTTTAGGATTGGGGTAAGAGTTAGGGTTAGGGGTTAGGGTTAGTGTTAGGGTTAGGTTAAGTGTTAGGGTTAGGGTTAGGGTTAGGGTTAGGGTTAGGATAAGAGTTAGGGTTAGGGTTAGGGTTAGTGTTAGGGTGAGGTTTAGGATTAGGGTTAGGGTAAGGGTAAGGTTTAGGTTTGGGGTTAAGGTTAAGGTTAGGGTTAGGGTAAGGGTAAGGGTAAGGTTAGGGCTAGGGTTAGGGTTAGGGTTTGTGTTAGGGTTAGGGTTAGGGTAAGTGTAAGGGTTAGGGTTAAGGTTAGGGTTATGGTTAGGTTTAGGTTTAGGGTTAGGGTTAGGGTAAGGTTAAAGGTTAGGGTTAGCGTTAGGGTTAGGTTTAGGGTTAGGGTTAGGGTAAGGGTAAGTTTAGGGTAAGGGTTAGGTTTAGTGTTGGGTTAAGGTTAGGGTTAGGGTGAGCTTTAGGGTAAGGGTTAGGGTTTGGGGTTAGGGTTAGGGTTAAGGTTAGGTTTAGATTTAGGGGTAGGGTTAGGTTTAGGGTTAGGGTTATTTAAGGGTAAGGGTTAGGGTTAGGGTTAGGGTTAGTGTAAGTGTAAGTTTTAAGGTTAGGGTAAGGGTAAGGGTTGGGTTAGGGTTAGGGTTAAGTTAAGGATTAGGGTTAGGGTTAGGGTTAGGGTAACGGTCAGGGTTAGGGTTAGGGTTAGGCAAAGGGTAAGTGTTAGGGTTAGGGTTAGGGTTAGGTTAAGAATTAGGGTTAAGGTTAGGGTTAAGGTTAGGGTTAGGGTTACGGTTAGGGTTAGAGGTTAGGGTTAGGGTTAGGTTAGGGTGAGCCTTAGGGTAAAGGTAAGGTTTAGGTTAGGGTTAGGGGTAGGGTAAGAGAAAGGGTTAGGGTTAGGGTTAGGGTTAGGTTTAGTTTTAGGGTTAGGGTAAGGGTAAGGGTTAGGGTTAGGATTAGGGTTAGGGTAAGGTTAAGGGTTAGGGTTAGGGGTTAGGTTTAGGGTTAGGGTTAGGGTAAGGGTAAGGGTTAGCGGTAGGTTTAGGATTAGGGTTAGGGTTAGGGTTAGGGTAAGAGTAAGGGTTAGTTTTAGGGTTAGGGTTAGGGTTAGGAATAGGGTTAGGGTTAGGGTTTGGGTAAGGATAAGGGTTAGGGTGTAGGGTTACGGTTATGGTTAGGGTGAGGGTTAGGGTTAGGGTAAGGGTTAGGGTTAGGGTTAGGATTAGGTTTAGGGTTGGGGTTAAGGTTAGGTTTAGGGTTAGGGTAAGGGTAAGGGTTAGGGTTAGGGTTAGGGTTTGTGTAAGGGTTAGGGTTTGGATTAGGGTAGGGTTAGGGTTATGATTACGGTTAGGTTTAGGTTAGGGTTAGGGTTAGGATTAGGGTTAGGGTTAGGGTTAGGGTTAGGGATAGAGTTAGGTTTAGGGTTAGGGTTAGGGGTTAGGCTTAGGGTTAGGGTTGGGGTAAGGGTAAGGGTTAAGGTTAGATTTAGGGTAAGGGTTAGGGTTAGGGTTAGGGTTAGGGTAAGGGTAAGTGTTAGGGTTAGGGTTAAGTTTAGGGTTAGGGTTAGGGTTAAGGTTGAGGTTAGGGTTTGAATTAGGGTTAGGTTTAGGGTTAGGGTTAAAGTTGAGGTTAGGGTTAGGGTTAGGGTTAGGGTAAGGGTAAGGGTTAGGGTTAGGTTTAGGGTTAGTGTAAGGGTAAGGGTAAGGGTTAGGGTTAGGGGTTAGGGTTAATGTTAGGGTTAGGTTAAGGTTTAGGGTTAGGGTTAGGGTTAGGGTTAGGATAAGGGTTAGGGCTAGGGTAAGTGTAAGTGTTAGGGTTAGGGTTAGGGTTATGGTTAGGGTAAGGGTTAGGCTTAGGTTTAGGGTTTGGTTTAGGTTTGGGGTTAAGGTTAGGGTTAGGGTAAGGGTAAGTGTTAGGGTAAGGGTTAGGGTTAGGGTAAGTGTTAGGGTTAGTGTTAGGGTTAAGGTTAGCGTTAGATTAAGGGTAAGGGTAAGGGTTAGGGTTACGGTTATGGTAATGGTTAGGGTAAGTGTGAGGGTTATGGTTAGGGTTAGGATAAGAATATGGGTTAGGGTTAGGGTTAGGGTTAAGATTGAGTTTAAGGTTAGGGCTAGAGTAAGGGTTAGGGTTAGGATTAGGGTAAGGCTTAGGGTTAGGGTTAGGGTTAGAGTTAGGGTTAGGGTTAGGGTTAGGGTAAGGGTAAGGGTTAGGGTTAGGGTTAGGGTTAGGGTAAGGGTTAGGGTTACTGGTTAGGTTTAGTGTTATGGTTAGTTTAAGGGTTAGGGTTAGGGTTAGGTTTAGGGTTAGGATAAGGGTTAGGGTTAGGGTAAGTGTAAGTGTTAGGGTTAGGGTTAGGGTTATGGTTAGGGTAAGGGTGAGGGTTAGGGTTAGGTTTAGGTGTTAGGGTTACGGTCAGGTTAGCGTTAGGTTTAGGGTTAGGGTTAGGGTAAGGGTAAGTGTTAGGTTTAGGGTTATGGTTATGGTTAGGTTTAGTGTTAGGGTTAGGGTAAGGGTAAGGGTTAGGGTTAAGGTTAGGGTTAGGGTGAAGGTTAGGGTTAGGGTTAGGTTTAGGTTTAGGGTTAGGGTTAGGATTAGCAAAGAGTAAGGTTTAGGGTAAGGTTTAGGGTTAGGGTAAGGATTAGGGTTAGGGTTAGGGTAAGGGTAAGGGTTAGGGTTACGGTTAGGGTAAGGGTTATTGTAAGGGTGAGGGTCATGGTTAGGGTTAGGGTAAGAGTATGGGTTAGGGTTAGGGTTAGGGTTAAGTTTGAGTTTAGGGTTAGGGCTAGAGTAAGGGTTAGGGTTAGGATTAGGGTAAGGGTTAAGGTTATGGTTAGGGTTAGAGTTAGGGTTAGGGTTAGGTTAAGGGTAAGGGTTAGGGTTAGGGTTACGTTTAGGATAAGGGTTAGGGTTATGGTAAGTGTAAGTGTTAGGTTTAGGGTTAGGGTTATGGTTAGGGTAAGGGTGAGGGTTAGGGGTAGTGTTAGGTGTTAGGTTTAGGTTTAGTGTTAGGGTTAGGGTAAGGGTAAGGGTTAGGGTTAGGGTTAGGGTGAAGGTTAGGGTTAGGGTTAGGTTTAGGTTTGGGGTTATGGTTAGGGTTAGGGAAAGGGTAAGGTTTAGGGTTAGGGTAAGTGTTAGGGTTAGGGTTAGGGTTAGGGTAAGGGTAAAGGTTAGGGTTAGGGTAAGGGTAAGGGTTAGGGTTAAGGTTAGGGTTAGTTTTTGGGTTAGGGTTAGTGTAAAGGTAAGGGTTAGGTTTAGGGTTAGGGTTAGGGTTAGGGTTAGGTTTAAGGTTAGTGTTAGGGTTAGGGTTCTGGTTAGGTGTAGGGTTAGGGTTAGGGTAAGGGTTAGGGTTAGGTTTAGGGTTAGGGTTAGAGTAAGGGCAAGGTTTAGGGTTAGGGTTAAGGTTAGGGTTAGGGTTAGGTTTAGGGTTAGGGTAAGGGTAAGGATTAGGGGTAGGTTTAGGATTAAGGTTAAGGTTAGGGTTAGGGTTAGGGTTAGGATGAGGATAAGGGTTAGGGTTAGGGCTAGGGTTAGGGTATGGCTCAGGGTTAAGTTTAGGGTTAGGTTTAGGTTTAGGTTTAGGGTTAGGGTAAGGGTAAGGGTTAGGGTAAGGTTTGGGGTTAGGGTTTGGGTTAGTGTTAAACTTAGGGTTAAGGTGAGGGTTGGGGTTAGGGTAGGGGTTAAGGGTAAAAGTTAGGGTTAGGTTAAGGGTTAAGGTTAGAGTAAGGTTTAGGGTTGGGATTAGGGTTAGGTTTAGGGTTATGGTAAGGGTAAGGGTTAGGGTTAGGGTTAGGATTAGGTTTAGGGTTGGGTTAAAGGTTAGGGTTAGGGTTAGGGTAAGGGTAAGTGTTAGGGTTAGGGTTAGGGTTAGGGCAAGGGTTACGGTTAGTCTTAGGGTTAGGGTTAGGGTAAGGGTTAGGGTTAGGTTTAGGGTTAGGGTAAGGGTTAGGGTTAGGGTAAGGGTAACGGTTGGGGTTATGTTTAGGGTTAGTGTTAAGGTTGAGGTTAGGGTTAGGGTTAGGGTAAGTGTGAGGTTAAGGGTTAGGGTTAGGGGTTAGGGTTAATATTAGGGTTATGTTAAGGTTTAGGGTTAGGGTTAGGGTTAGGGTTAGGGTAGGGGCTAGGGTTAGGGTAAGGGCAAGTGTTAGGGTTATGGTTAGGCTTAGGGTTAGGGTAAGGGTTAGGGTTAGGGTTAAGTTTAGGGTTGGGGTTAAGGTTAGGGTTAGGGTTAGGGTAAGGGTTAGGGTTAGGGTTAGGGTAAGGGTAAGGGTTAGGGTTAGGGTAAGGGTAAGTGTAAGGGTAAGGGTAAGGGTAAGGGTTAGGGTTAGGGTTAGGGTTAGGTGTTAGGGTTAGGGTTAGGTTAACGTTAGGTTTAGAGTTAGGGTTAGTGTAAGGGTAAGGACGGGTTAGGGTTAGGGTTAGGTTTAGTGTTATGGTTAGGGTAATGGAAAGGGTTAAGTTGAGGGTTAGGGTTAGGGTGAAGTTTAGGGTTAGGGTTAGAGTTAGGTTTAGGTTTAGGGTTAGGTTTAGGGTTAGGGAAAGTCTAAGGTTAGGGTAAGGTTTAGGGTTAGGGTAAGTGTCAGGGTTAGGGTTAGCGTTAGGGTTATGGTTAGGGTTAGGGTTAGGGATAGTGTTAGGTTTAGGGTTAGGGTAATGATAAGAGTTAGGGTTAGGAATAGGGTTAAGGTTCGGGTTAGGTTTACGTTTAGGGTTAGTGTAAGGGGTAGGGTTAGGGTTATGGTTATGGTTAATGTTAGGGTTAGGCTTAGCTAAAGGTAAGGGTTAGGTTTAGGGTTAGGGTTAGGGTAAGTGTTAGAGTTAGGGTTAGGGTTAGGGTTAGGGTTAGGGTAAGGGTAAGGATTAGGATTAATGTTAGGTTTAGCGTTAGGGTTAGGGTTAGGGTTAGGGTAAGGAAAAGGATTCGGTTTAGGTTTAGGGTTAGGGTTAGTCTAAGGGTAAGTGTTAGGTTTAGGGTTAGGGTTAGGTTTAGGGTTGGGGTTAAGGTTAGGGTTAGGGTAAGGGTAAGTGTTAGGGTTAGGGTTAGGGTTAGGGTAAGTGTTCGGGTTAGGGTTAGGGTCAGGGTTAGGATATGGGTACGGGTGAGGTTTAGGTTTAGGGTTTGTCTTTGGGTTAAGGTTGAGGTTAGGGTTAGGGTTAGAGTTAGGGTAAGTGTTAGGGTTAGGGTTAGGGTAAGGGTTAGGGTAAGGGTTAGGGTTAGGGTTAGGGTTAGGATTAGGATATGGGTAAGGGTAAGGTTTAGGGTTAGGGTTAGGCTTTGGGTTAAGGTTGAGGTAAGGGTTAGGGTTAGGGTTAGGGTAAGTGTTAGGGTTAGGGTAAGGGTTAGCGTAAGGGTGAGGGTTAGGGTTAGGGTTAGGGTAAGGCTAAGGGTGAGGGTTAGGGTAAGGGTAAGGGTTAGGGTTAGGGTTAGGGTTAGTTTTAGGGTTGGGGTTAGGGTAAGGGTTAGGTTTAGGGTTAGGTTTAAGGTTAGGGTTAGGGTTAGGGTAAGGGTTAGGTTTAGGGTTAGGGTTAGGGTAAGGGTAAGTGTTACGGTTAGGGTGAAGGTTAGGGTAGGGTTAGTGTTAGGTTAGGTTTAGGGTTAGGGTTAGGGTTACGGAAAGGGGAAGGTTTAGGGTAGGGTTTAGGGTGAGGGTAAGGATTACGGTTAGGGTTAATGTTAGGGTAAGGGTTAGGGTTAGGGTTAGCTTTAAGTTTAGAGTTAGGGTTAGGGTAAGGGTAAGGATTAGGGTTAGGGTAGGGTTACTGTTAGGGTTAGGGTTTAGGGTTAGTGTTAGGTTTAGGGTTAGGGTTAGGTTAAGGATAAGAGTTAGGGTTAGGGATAGGGTTAAGGTTCGGGTGTGGTTTACGGTTAGGGTTAGTGTAAGGGGTAGGGTTAGGTTTATGGTTATGGTTAATGTTATGGTTAGGCTTAGGGTAAGGGTAAGGGTTAGGTTTAGGGTTAGAGTTAGGGTAAGTGTTAGAGTTAGGTTTGGGGTTAGGGTTTGGGTAAGGGTAAGGATTAGGGTTAAGGTTAGGGTTAGGGTTAGGGTTAGGGTAAGGGTAAGATTTAGCTTTAGGTTTAGGGTTAGGGTTAGTCTAAGGGTAAGGGTTAGGTTTAGGGTTAGGTTTACGTTTAGGGCTAGGTTTAGTGTAAGGATAAGTGTTAGAGTTCAGGTTAGGGTTAAGGTTAGGGTTAGGGTTAAGCTTAGGGTGAGGGTAAGGGTAAGGGTTAGGGTTAGGTTTAGGGTTAGGGTTAGGGTAATGGTAAGGGTTAGGGTTAGGGGTAGGGTTATTGTTAGGTTTAGGGTCAAAGTTAGGGTTAGGGTTAGGTTTAGGGTTTGGATTAGAGTTAGGTTAGGGTAAGTGGTAGGTTTAGGGTTAGGTTCAGGGTTAGGCTTAGTGTTAGGATAAGGGTAAGGGTTAGGGTTAGGGTTAGGGTTAAGTTGGAGGTTACGATTATCGTTAGGGTTAGGGTAAGGGTGAGGGTTATGGTTAGGGTAAGGGTTAGGGTTAGTGTTAGGTTTAACGCAAGGGTAAGGGTTAGGGTTAGGGTTAGGGTTAGGGTTAGGGTTAGAGTTAGAGGAAGGGTTAGGGTTAGGGTAAAGAGTAAGGTTGGGGTTAGGGTTAGAGTTAAGGTTAGGGTTAGAGTAAGGGTAAGGGTTAGTGTTAGGGATTAGGGTTAATGTTAGGGTTAGGTTAAGGGTTAGTGTTAGGGTTATGGTTAGGGTTATGTTAAGGGTTAGGGTTAGGGTTAGGATAAGGATAAGTGTTAGAGTTAGTGTTAGGTTTAGGTTTAGGGGAAAGGTAAGTGTTAGGGTTAGGGTTAGGGTTAGGGTAAGTGTTAGGGTTAGGGTTAGGTTTAGGTTTAGGGTTAGGGTTAGTTTAAGGGTTAGGGTTAGGGTTAGGGTAAGGGTTAGGGTTTGGGTTAAGGTTAGGTTAAGGGTAAGGGTTAAGGTTAGGGTTAACATTGAGGTTAGGGTTAGGGTTAGAGTAAGCGTTAGGGTTAGGGTTAGGGTAAGGTTTAGCGTTAGGGTTAGGGTTAGGGTTAGGATTAAGGTTAGGTTTAGGGTTAGGGTTAGGGTTAGGTTTTGGGTTAGGGTTAGGGTAAGGGTAAGGTTCAGGGTTAGGGTTAGGGTTAGGGTTAGGTTTAGGGTTAGGGTTAGGGTTAGGGTAAGGGCAAGGGTTAGGGTTAGGGTTAAGGTTAGGGTTAGCGTTATGGTTAGGGTTAAGGTTAGGGTTAGGGTTAGGGTTAGGTTTAGGGTAAGGGTAAGGGTTAGGTTAGGGAAAGGGTTGGAGTTAGGGTTAGGGTTAGGGTTAGAGTTAGGCTTAGGGTTAGCTTAAGGTAAGAGTTTTGGTTAGGGTTAGGTTTAGGGTTAGGTTAAGGGTATGGGTCAGGGTTAGGGTTAGGGTTAGGGTTAGGGTTCGGTTAGGGTTAGGTTAGGAGTTAGTGTAAGGGTTAGGGTTAGGGTTAGGGTTAGGGTTAGGGTTAGGGTAAGTTAAGGGTTAGGGCAAGGATAAATGTTAGAGTTAAGGATAGGGTTAGGGTTAGGGTTAAGGTTAGGGTGAGGGTAAGGGTAAGTGTTAGGGTTAAGATTAGGGTTATGGTTAGGGTAAGGGTTAGAGTTAGGGTTAGGGTTAGGGTTAGGGTTAGGTTTAGGGTTGGGTTAAGGTTAGAGTTAGGGTAAGGGTAAGGGTAAGGGTTAGGTTAGGGTTAGGGTTAGGGTTAGGGTTAGGGTTAAGCTTAGTGTTAGAGTAAGGGTAAGGGTTAGGGTTAGGGTTAGGGTTAGGGTTAAGTTTGAGGTTAGGGTTAGGGTTAGGGTTAGGGTAAGGGTTAGGGTTTGGGTTAGGGTAAGGGTTAAGGTTAGAGTTAGGTTTGGGTTAGGGTAAGGGCAAGGGTTAGGGTTAGGGTTAAGTTTAGGGTTAGGGTGGGGTAAGGCTCAGGGTTAGGGTTAGGGTAAGGGCAAGGGTTAGGTTTAGGGTTAAGGTTAGGGTTAGGGTTAGGGTTAGTTTTAGGGTTAAGGTTAGGTTTAGGGTTAGGGTTAGGGTTAGAGTAAGGGTTAGGTTTAGGGTAAGGGTTAGGGTTAAGGTTAGGGTTAGAGTTAGGGTTAGGGTTCGGGTTAGGGGTTAGGCTTAGGGTTAGGGTTAAGTTTGAGGTTAGTGTTAGGGTTAGGTTTAGGTTAAGGCTTAGGGTTAGGGTTAGGGTAATGGGTAGGGTTAGGGTTAGGGTAAGGGTAAGTGTTAGGGTTAGGCTTAGGGTAAGGGTAAGCGTAGGGGTAAGGGTTAGGGGTTAGTGTTATTGTTAGTCTTAGGTTAAGGTTTAGGTTTAGGGTTAGGTTTAGGGTTAGGGTTATGATAAGGGTTAGGGTTAGCGTAAGTGTAAGTGTTAGGGTTAGGGTTAGGGTTGGGGTTAAGGTTAGGGTTAAGGTTAGGGTAAGGTTAAGTGTTAGGGTTAGGGTTAGGGATAGGGTAAGTGTTAGGGTTAGGGTTAGGGTTAGGGTTAGGATTAGTTTAAGGGTAAGGATAAGGATTAGGTTTAAGTTTAGGCTTAGGGTTAAGGTTGAGGTTAGGGTTAGGGTTAGGTTTATGGTAAGGGTTAGGGTTAGGGTTAGGGTAAGGGTTAGGCTAAGGGTGAGGGTTAGGGTTAGGGTTAGGGTTATGGTTAGGGTTAGGGTTAGGGTTAGGGTTAGGATTAGGGTTAGGTTTACACTTGGGGTTAAGGTTAGGGTTAGGGTTACGGTAAGGGTAAGGGATAGGTTAGGGTTAGGGTTAGGGTTAGGGTTAGGGTTAAGCTTAGTGTTAGAGTAAGGGTAAGGGTTAGGGTTAGGGTTAGGGTTAGGGTTAGGGTTATGTTTGAGGTTAGGGTTAGGGTTAGGGTTAGGGTAAGGGTTAGGGTTTGGGTTAGGGTAAGGGTTAGGGTTAGGGTTAGAGTTAGGTTTGGGTTAGGGTAAGGGTTAGGGTTAGGGTTAGGGTTAAGGTTAGGTTTAGGGTTAGGTTTAGGGTTAGAGTAAGGGTTAGGGTTAGGGTAAGGGTTAGGGTTAAGGTTAGGGTTAGAGTTAGGGTTAGGGTTAGGGTTAGGGGTTAGGCTTAGGGTTAGGATGGGGTAAGTCTCAGGGTTAGGGTTAGTGTTAGTTTAAGGGTTAGGGTTAGGGTTAGGGTAAGAGTTATGTTTAGGTTTAGGGTTAGGGTTAGGGTTAGGGTAAGTGTAAGGGTTAGGGTTAGGATTAGGGTTAGTGTTAGGGTAATGGTTAGAGTTAGTGTTAGGGTTAAGTTTAGGGTTAGGGATAGGGTAAGGGTAAGGGTTAGGGTTATGTTTAGGGTTAGGTTTAGGGTTGGGGTTAAGGTTAGCTTTAGGGTTAGTGTACGTTTAAAGATAAGGTTAGGGTTAGGGTTAGGGTTATGCTTAGGGTTAGGGTTAGGGTTCAGATTAGGGTTAGGTTTATGTGTTAGGGTTAGGGTTAGGGTTAGGGTAAGTGTTAGGGTTAGGGTTAGGATTACGGTTAGGGTTAGGGTAAGCGTAAGGGTTAGGGTTAAAGTTAGGTTCAGGGTTAGGGTTAGGGTTAGGTTTAGGGTAAGGGTAAGGGTTAGGGTTAGGTTTAGGGTTAGGGTAAGGGTAAGGGTTAGGTTTAGGGTTAGGGTTAGGTTTAGGGTTAGGGTTAGGGTAAGGATAATTGTTAGAGTTAAGGTTAGGGTGAGGGTAAGGGTAAGGGTTAGGGTTAAGATTAGGGTTAGGGTTACGGTAAGGGTTAGGGTTAGGGTAAGGGTTAGGGTTAGGGTTAGGGATAGGTTTAGGGTTGGGGTTAAGGTTAGGTTTAGGGTTAGGGTAAGGGTAAGGCTTAGGTTAGGTTTAGGGTTAGGGTTAGGGGTAAGGTTAGGGTTAGGGTTAGGTTAATGTTTAGGATTAGGGTTATGGTTAGGGTAATGGTTAGGGTTAGGTTTAGGCTTAGTGTTAGGGTAATGGTAAGGGGTAGGGTTAGGATTAGGGTTAGGGTTACGGTTGAGGTTAGGGTTAGGGTTAGGGTTAGGGTTAGGTTTAGGGTTAGGATTAGGGTTAGGGTTAGGGTAAGGGTTAGGGTTAGGTTAGGGTTAGGGTTAGGTTTGGTGTTACAGTAAGGGTAAGGGTTAGGGTTAGGGTTATGGTAAGGGTTAGGGTTAGGGTTAGGCTAAGGGTTAGGCTAAGAGTGAGGGTTAGGGTTAGGGTTAGGGTTATGGTTATGGTTAGGGTTAGGGTTAGGATTAGGGTTAGGGTTAGGTTTAGGGTTGGGGTTAAGTTTAGGGTTAGGGTTAGGGTAAGGGTAAGGGTTAGGTTAGGGTTAGGGTTAGGGTTAGGGTTAAGCTTAGTGTTAGAGTAAGGGTAAGGGTTAGGGTTAGGGTTAGGGTTAGGGTTAAGTTTGAGCTTAGGGTTAGGGTTAGGGTTAGGGTAAGGGTTAGGGTTTGGGTTAGGGTAAGGGTTAGGGTTAGGGTTAGAGTTAGGTTTGGGTTAGGGTAAGGGCAAGGGTTAGGGTTAGGGTTAAGTTTAGGGTTAGGGTTAGGGTTAGGGTAAGGGTAATGGTAAGGGTTAGGATTAGGGTTAGGGTTAGGGTAAGGGTTAGGGTTAGGGTTAGGGTTAGTGTAGGGTTTAGGGTGAGGGTAAGTGTTAGTGTTAGGGTTGGGTTTAGGAAAAGGTTAAGGATTAGGGTTAGGTTTAGTGTGAGGGTTAGAGGTTAGTTTTAGGTTTAGGGTTAGGGTAAGGGTAAGGGTTAGCTTTAGGTTTAGGGTTAGGGTTAGTGTTATGTTTAGGGTTAGGGTTAGGGTAAGAGCAAGGGTTAGGGTTAGGGTTAAGGTTAGGGTTAGGGTTAGGGTTAGTGTTAGGGTTAATGTTAGGTTTAGGGTTAGGGTTAGGGTTAGAGTAAGGGTTAGGGTTAGGGTAAGGGTTAGGGTTAGGGTTAGGGTTAGAATTATGCTTAGGGTTAGGGTTAGGGTTAGGGGTTAGGCTTAGGGTTAGGGTGGGGTAAGGCTCAGGGTTAGGGTTAGTGTTAGTTTAAGGTTTAGGGTTAGGGTTAGGGTAAGGGTAAGGGTTAGGGTTAGGGTAAGACTTAGGTTTAGGTTTAGGGTTAGGGTTAGGGTTAGGGTAAGGGTAAGGGTTAGGGTTAGGATTAGGGTTAGGGTTAGGGTAATGGTTAGAGTTAGTGTTAGGGTTAGGTTTAGGGTTAGTGATAGGTTAAGGGTAAGGGTTAGGGTTAGGTTTAGGGTTAGGTTTAGGGTTGGGGTTAAGGTTACATTTAGGGTTAGTGTACATTTAAAGATAAGGTTAGGGTTAGGGTTAGGGTTATGCTTAGGGTTAGGGTTAGGGTTCGGATTAGGGTTGGGGTTAGGTTTAGGGTTAGGGTTAGGGTAAGAGCAAGGGTTAGGTTTAGTGTTAAGGTTAGTGTTAGGGTTAGGGTTAGTGTTAGGGTTAAGGTTAAGGTTAGGGTTAGGGTTAGTGTTAGGGTTAAGGTTAGGTTTAGGGTTAGGGTTAGGGTTAGAGTAAGGGTTAGGTTTAGGGTAAGGGTTAGAGTTAGGGTTAGGGTTAGGGTTAGGGGTTAAGCTTAGGGTTAGGGTGGAGTAAGTCTCAGGTTTAGGGTTAGTGTTAGTTTAAGGGTTAGGATTAGGGTTAGTGTAAGAGTAAGGGTTAGGGTTAGGGTAAGAGTTATGTTTAGGTTTAGGGTTAGGGTTAGGGTTAGGGTTAGGGTAAGTGTAAGGGTTAGGGTTAGGATTAGGGTTAGTGTTAGGGTAATGGTTAGAGTTAGTGTTAGGGTTAGGTTTAGGGTTAGGGATAGGGTAAGGGTAAGGGTTAGGGTTAGGTTTAGGGTTAGGTTTAGGGTTGGGGTTAAGGTTAGCTTTAGGGTTAGTGTACGTTTAAAGATAAGGTTAGGGTTAGGGTTAGGGTTATGCTTAGGGTTAGGGTTAGGGTTCGGATTAGGGTTGGGGTTATGTGTTAGGGTTAGGGTTAGGGTTAGGGTAAGTGTTAGGGTTAGGGTAAGCGTAAGGGTTAGGGTTAAAGTTAGGTTCAGGGTTAGGGTTAGGGTTAGGGTAAGAGTAAGTGTTAGGGTTAGGTTTAGGGTTAGGGTAAGGGTAAGGGTTAGGTTTAGGGTTAGGGTTAGGTTTAGGGTTAGGGTTAGGGTAAGGATAATTGTTAGAGTTAAGGTTAGGGTGAGGGTAAGGGTAAGGGTTAGGGTTAAGATTAGGGTTAGGGTTACGGTAAGGGTTAGGGTTAGGGTAAGGGTGAGGGTTAGGTTTAGGGTTAGGGTTAGGTTTAGGGTTAGGGTTAGGGTAAGGATAATTGTTAGAGTTAAGGTTAGGGTGAGGGTAAGGGTAAGGGTTAGGGTTAAGATTAGGGTTAGGGTTACGGTAAGGGTTAGGGTTAGGGTAAGGGTTAGGGTTAGGGTTAGGTTTAGGGATAGGTTTAGGGTTGGGGTTAAGGTTAGGTTTAGGGTTAGGGTAAGGGTAAGGCTTAGGTTAGGTTTAGGGTTAGGGTTAGGGGTAAGGTTAGGTTTAGGGTTAGGTTAATGGTTAGGATTAGGGTTATGGTTAGGGTAATGGTTAGGGTTAGGGTTAGGCTTAGTGTTAGGGTAATGGTAAGGGGTAGGGTTAGGATTAGGGTTAGGGTTACGGTTGAGGTTAGGGTTAGGGTTAGGGTTAGGGTTAGGTTTAGGGTTAGGATTAGGGTTAGGGTTAGGGTAAGGGTTAGGGTTAGGTTAGGGTTAGGGTTAGGCTTGGTGTTACAGTAAGGGTAAGGGTTAGGGTTAGGGTTATGGTTAGGGTTAGGGTTAAGTTTGAGGTTAGAGTTAGGGTTTGGTTTAGGTTAAGGCTTAGGGTTAGGGTTAGGGTAATGGGTAGGGTTAGGGTTAGGGTAAGGGTAAGTGTTAGGGTTAGGCTTAGGGTAAGGGTAAGCGTAGGGGTAAGGGTTAGGGGTTAGCGTTAATGTTAGTGTTAGGTTAAGGTTTAGGTTTAGGGTTAGGGTTAGGGTTATGATAAGGGTTAGGGTTAGCGTAAGTGTAAGTGTTAGGGTTAGGGTTAGGGTTGGGGTTTAGGTTAGGGTTAGGGTTAGGGTAAGGTTAAGTGTTAGGGTTAGGGTTAGGGATAGGGTAAGTGTTAGGGTTAGGGTTAGGGTTAGGGTTAGGATTAGTTTAAGGGTAAGGATAAGGATTAGGTTTAAGTTTAAGCTTAGGGTTAAGTTTGAGGTTAGGGTTAGGGTTAGGTTTATGGTAAGGGTTAGGGTTAGGGTTAGGGTAAGTGTTAGGCTAAGAGTGAGGGTTAGGGTTAGGGTTAGGGTTATGGTTATGGTTAGGGTTAGGGTTAGGATTAGGGTTAGGGTTAGGTTTAGGGTTGGGGTTAAGTTTAGGGTTAGGGTTAGGGTAAGGGTAAGGGTTAGGTTAGGGTTAGGGTTAGGGTTAGGGTTAAGCTTAGTGTTAGAGTAAGGGTAAGGGTTAGGGTTAGGGTTAGGGTTAAGTTTGAGCTTAGGGTTAGGGTTAGGGTTAGGGTAAGGGTTAGGGTTTGGGTTAGGGTAAGGGTTAGGGTTAGGGTTAGAGTTAGGTTTGGGTTAGGGTAAGGGCAAGGGTTAGGGTTAGGTTTAAGTTTAGGGTTAGGGTTAGGGTTAGGGTTAGGGTAAGGGTAATGGTAAGGGTTAGGTTTACGGTTAGGGTTAGGGTAAGGGTTAGGGTTAGGGTTAGGGTTAGTGTAGGGTTTAGGGTGAGGGTAAGTGTTAGTGTTAGGGTTGGGTTTAGGAAAAGGTTAAGGATTAGGGTTAGGTTTAGTGTGAGGGTTAGAGGTTAGTTTTAGGTTTAGGGTTAGGGTAAGGGTAAGGGTTAGCTTTAGGTTTAGGGTTAGGGTTAGTGTTATGTTTAGGGTTAGGGTTAGGGTAAGAGCAAGGGTTAGGGTTAGGGTTAAGGTTAGGGTTAGGGTTAGGGTTAGTGTTAGGGTTAATGTTAGGTTTAGGGTTAGGGTTAGGGTTAGAGTAAGGGTTAGGGTTAGGGTAAGGGTTAGGGTTAGGGTTAGGGTTAGAGTTATGCTTAGGGTTAGGGTTAGGGTTAGGGGTTAGGCTTAGGGTTAGGGTGGGGTAAGGCTCAGGGTTAGGGTTAGTGTTAGTTTAAGGTTTAGGGTTAGGGTTAGGGTAAGGGTAAGGGTTAGGGTTAGGGTAAGAGTTAGGTTTAGGTTTAGGGTTAGGGTTAGGGTTAGGGTAAGGGTAAGGGTTAGGGTTAGGATTAGGGTTAGGGTTAGGGTAATGGTTAGAGTTAGTGTTAGGGTTAGGTTTAGGGTTAGTGATAGGTTAAGGGTAAGGGTTAGGGTTAGGTTTAGGGTTAGGTTTAGGGTTGGGGTTAAGGTTACATTTAGGGTTAGTGTACATTTAAAGATAAGGTTAGGGTTAGGGTTAGGGTTATGCTTAGGGTTAGGGTTAGGGTTCGGATTAGGGTTGGGGTTAGGTTTAGGGTTAGGGTTAGGGTAAGAGCAAGGGTTAGGTTTAGTGTTAAGGTTAGTGTTAGGGTTAGGGTTAGTGTTAGGGTTAAGGTTAAGGTTAGGGTTAGGGTTAGTGTTAGGGTTAAGGTTAAGTTTAGGGTTAGGGTTAGGGTTAGAGTAAGGGTTAGGTTTAGGGTAAGGGTTAGAGTTAGGGTTAGGGTTAGGGTTAGGGGTTAAGCTTAGGGTTAGGGTGGAGTAAGTCTCAGGTTTAGGGTTAGTGTTAGTTTAAGGGTTAGGATTAGGGTTAGTGTAAGAGTAAGGGTTAGGGTTAGGGTAAGAGTTATGTTTAGGTTTAGGGTTAGGGTTAGGGTTAGGGTTAGGGTAAGTGTAAGGGTTAGGGTTAGGATTAGGGTTAGTGTTAGGGTAATGGTTAGAGTTAGTGTTAGGGTTAGGTTTAGGGTTAGGGATAGGGTAAGGGTAAGGGTTAGGGTTAGGTTTAGGGTTAGGTTTAGGGTTGGGGTTAAGGTTAGCTTTAGGGTTAGTGTACGTTTAAAGATAAGGTTAGGGTTAGGGTTAGGGTTATGCTTAGGGTTAGGGTTAGGGTTCGGATTAGGGTTGGGGTTATGTGTTAGGGTTAGGGTTAGGGTTAGGGTAAGTGTTAGGGTTAGGGTAAGCGTAAGGGTTAGGGTTAAAGTTAGGTTCAGGGTTAGGGTTAGGGTTAGGGTAAGAGTAAGGGTTAGGGTTAGGTTTAGGGTTAGGGTAAGGGTAAGGGTTAGGTTTAGGGTTAGGGTTAGGTTTAGGGTTAGGGTTAGGGTAAGGATAATTGTTAGAGTTAAGGTTAGGGTGAGGGTAAGGGTAAGGGTTAGGGTTAAGATTAGGGTTAGGGTTACGGTAAGGGTTAGGGTTAGGGTAAGGGTTAGGGTTAGGGTTAGGTTTAGGGATAGGTTTAGGGTTGGGGTTAAGGTTAGGTTTAGGGTTAGGGTAAGGGTAAGGCTTAGGTTAGGTTTAGGGTTAGGGTTAGGGGTAAGGTTAGGTTTAGGGTTAGGTTAATGGTTAGGATTAGGGTTATGGTTAGGGTAATGGTTAGGGTTAGGGTTAGGCTTAGTGTTAGGGTAATGGTAAGGGGTAGGGTTAGGATTAGGGTTAGGGTTACGGTTGAGGTTAGGGTTAGGGTTAGGGTTAGGGTTAGGTTTAGGGTTAGGATTAGGGTTAGGGTTAGGGTAAGGGTTAGGGTTAGGTTAGGGTTAGGGTTAGGCTTGGTGTTACAGTAAGGGTAAGGGTTAGGGTTAGGGTTATGGTTAGGGTTAGGGTTAAGTTTGAGGTTAGAGTTAGGGTTTGGTTTAGGTTAAGGCTTAGGGTTAGGGTTAGGGTAATGGGTAGGGTTAGGGTTAGGGTAAGGGTAAGTGTTAGGGTTAGGCTTAGGGTAAGGGTAAGCGTAGGGGTAAGGGTTAGGGGTTAGCGTTAATGTTAGTGTTAGGTTAAGGTTTAGGTTTAGGGTTAGGGTTAGGGTTATGATAAGGGTTAGGGTTAGCGTAAGTGTAAGTGTTAGGGTTAGGGTTAGGGTTGGGGTTTAGGTTAGGGTTAGGGTTAGGGTAAGGTTAAGTGTTAGGGTTAGGGTTAGGGATAGGGTAAGTGTTAGGGTTAGGGTTAGGGTTAGGGTTAGGATTAGTTTAAGGGTAAGGATAAGGATTAGGTTTAAGTTTAAGCTTAGGGTTAAGTTTGAGGTTAGGGTTAGGGTTAGGTTTATGGTAAGGGTTAGGGTTAGGGTTAGGGTAAGTGTTAGGCTAAGAGTGAGGGTTAGGGTTAGGGTTAGGGTTATGGTTATGGTTAGGGTTAGGGTTAGGATTAGGGTTAGGGTTAGGTTTAGGGTTGGGGTTAAGTTTAGGGTTAGGGTTAGGGTAAGGGTAAGGGTTAGGTTAGGGTTAGGGTTAGGGTTAGGGTTAAGCTTAGTGTTAGAGTAAGGGTAAGGGTTAGGGTTAGGGTTAGGGTTAAGTTTGAGCTTAGGGTTAGGGTTAGGGTTAGGGTAAGGGTTAGGGTTTGGGTTAGGGTAAGGGTTAGGGTTAGGGTTAGAGTTAGGTTTGGGTTAGGGTAAGGGCAAGGGTTAGGGTTAGGTTTAAGTTTAGGGTTAGGGTTAGGGTTAGGGTTAGGGTAAGGGTAATGGTAAGGGTTAGGTTTATGGTTAGGGTTAGGGTAAGGGTTAGGGTTAGGGTTAGGGTTAGTGTAGGGTTTAGGGTGAGGGTAAGTGTTAGTGTTAGGGTTGGGTTTAGGAAAAGGTTAAGGATTAGGGTTAGGTTTAGTGTGAGGGTTAGAGGTTAGTTTTAGGTTTAGGGTTAGGGTAAGGGTAAGGGTTAGCTTTAGGTTTAGGGTTAGGGTTAGTGTTATGTTTAGGGTTAGGGTTAGGGTAAGAGCAAGGGTTAGGGTTAGGGTTAAGGTTAGGGTTAGGGTTAGGGTTAGTGTTAGGGTTAAGGTTAGGTTTAGGGTTAGGGTTAGGGTTAGATAAGGGTTAGGGTTAGGGTAAGGGTTAGGGTTAGGGTTAGGGTTAGAGTTATGCTTAGGGTTAGGGTTAGGGTTAGGGGTTAGGCTTAGGGTTAGGGTGGGGTAAGGCTCAGGGTTAGGGTTAGTGTTAGTTTAAGGGTTAGGGTTAGGGTTAGGGTAAGAGTAAGGGTTAGGGTTAGGGTAAGAGTTAGGTTTAGGTTTAGGGTTAGGGTTAGGGTTAGGGTAAGGGTAAGGGTTAGGGTTAGGATTAGGGTTAGGGTTAGGGTAATGGTTAGAGTTAGTGTTAGGGTTAGGTTTAGGGTTAGGGATAGGGTAAGGGTAAGGGTTAGGTTTAGGTTTAGGGTTAGGTTTAGGGTTGGGGTTAAGGTTACATTTAGGGTTAGTGTACGTTTAAAGATAAGGTTAGGGTTAGGGTTAGGGTTATGCTTAGGGTTAGGGTTAGGGTTCGGATTAGAGTTGGGGTTAGGTTTAGGGTTAGGGTTAGGGTTAAGTTTAGGGTAAGGTTATGTGTTAGGGTTAGGGTTAGGGTTAGGGTTAGGGTAAGTGTTAGGGTTAGGGTTATGATTACGATTAGGGTTAGGGTAAGCGTAAGGGTTAGGGTTGAAGTTAGGTTCAGGGTTAGGGTTAGGGTTAGGGTTAGGGTTAGGGTAAGGGTAAGGGTTTTGTTAGGTTTAGGGTTAGGGTAAGGGTAAGGGTTAGGTTTAGGTTAGGGTTAGTTTTAGGGTTAGGGTTAGGGTAAGGATAATTGTTAGAGTTAAGGTTATGCTGAGGGTAAGGGTAAGGGTTAGGGTTAACATTAGGGTTAGGGTTACGGTAAGGGTTAGTTTTAGGGTAAGGGTTAGCGTTAGGGTTAGGGTTAGGGTTAGGTTTAGGGTTGGGGTTAAGGTTAGGTTTAGGGTTAGGGTAAGGGTAAGGCTTAGGTTAGGTTTAGGGTTAGGGTTAGGGGTAAGGTTAGGGTTAGGGTTAGGTTTATGGTTAGGATTAGGGTTATGGTTAGGGTAATGGTTAGGGTTAAGGGTAGGGTTAGGCTTGAGTGTTAGGGTAATGGTAAGGGGTAGGGTTAGGATTAGGATTAGGGTTAGGGTTACGGTTGAGGTTAGGTTTAGGGTTAGGGTTATGGTTACGTTTAGGGTTAGGATTAGGGTTAGGGTTAGGGTAAGGGTTAGGGTTAGGTTAGGGTTAGGGTTAGGCTTGGTGTTAGAGTAAGGGTAAAGGTTAGGGTTAGGGTTAGGGTTAGGGTTAGGGTTAAGTTTGAGGTTAGTGTTAGGGTTAGGTTTAGGTTAAGGCTTAGGGTTAGGGTTAGGGTAATGGTTAGGGTTAGGGTTAGGGTTAGGGTAAGGGTAAGTGTTAGGTTTACGCTTAGGGTAAGGGTAAGCGTAGGGGTAAGGGTTAGGGGTTAGCGTTAATGTTAGTGTTAGGTTAAGGTTTAGGTTTAGGGTTAGGGTTAGGGTTAGGTTTAGGATAAGGGTTAGGGTTAGCGTAAGTGTAAGTGTTAGGGTTAGGGTTAGGGTTGGGGTTAAGGTTAGGGTTAGGGTTAGGGTAAGGTTAAGTGTTAGGGTTAGGGTTAGGGATAGGGTAAGTGTTAGTGTTAGGGTTAGGGTTAGGGTTAGGATTAGGGTAAGGGTAAGGATAAGGATTAGGTTTATGTTTAGGCTTAGGGTTAAGGTTGAGGTTAGGGTTAGGGTTAGGTTTATGGTAAGGGTTAGGGTTAGGGTTAGGGTAAGGGTTAGGCTAAGAGTGAGGGTTAGGGTTAGGGTTAGGGTAAGGGTATGGTTTAGGGTTAGGGTTAAGATTGAGTTTAGGGTTAGGGTTAGAGGAAGGGTTAGGGGTAGTGTTAGGGTAAGGTTTAGAGTTAGGGTTAGGGTTAGGGTTAGAGTTAGGGTTAGGATAAGGGTTAGGGTAAGGGTAAGGGTTAGTGTTAGGGTATCGGTTAGTGTTAGGGTAAGGGTTAGGGATAGGGTTAGGTTTCGGTTTAGGGTTGGGGTTAAGGTTAGGGTTAGGGTTAGGGTAAGTTTAAGTGTTAAGGTTAGGGTTAGGGTTAGGGTTAGGGTAAGTGTTAGGGTTAGGGTTAGGGTAAGGGTAAGGGTAAGGGTTAGGGTTACGGTTAGGCTTAGGGTTAATGTTGAGGTTAGGGTTAGAGTTAGGGTTAGGGTAAGGTTTAGCATAAGGGTTAGGGTAAGGGTGAGGGTTAGGGTTAGGTTTAGGGTAAGGGTAAGGGTTAGGGTTAAGATTGAGTTTAGGGTTAGTGTTAGAGTAAAGGTAAGTGTTAGGGTTAAGGTTAGGGTTAGAGTTAGGGTTAGGTTTAAGGTAAGGTTGAGGGTTAGGGTTAGGGTTAGGGTAAGGGTTAGGGTGAGGGGTTAGGGTTAGTGTTAGGGTTAGGTTAAGGGTTAGGGTTAGGGTTAGGGTAAGGATAAGGGTTAGGGTTAGGGTAAGTGTTAGTGTTAGGGTTAGGGTTAGGGTTAGGTGTTACGGTTAGGGTTAGGGTTAGGGTTAGGTTTAGGATTAGGGTTAGGTTAAGGGTAAGGGTTAGGGTTAGGGTTAGTTTTAGGGTTAGGGTTAGGGAGAGGGTAAGGGTTAGGTTTAGGGTTAGGCTTAGGTTTACTGTTAAGTTTAGGGTTAGAGTTAGGGTTAGAGTTAGAGTTAGGGCTAGGGTTAGGGTAAGGGTAATGGTTTGGGTTAGGGTTAGGGATAGGGTTAGGGAAAGGGTAAGGTTTATGGTTAGGTTTAGGGTTAGGGTAAGAATTATGGTTAGGGTTAGGGTTATGGTTAGGGTAAGTGTTAGGTTTAGGGTTAGGGTTAGCGTTAAGTTTAGGGCTAGGGTTCGGGTTAGGGTAACGGTTAGGGTTAGGGGTTAGGGTTAGTGTTAGGTTTAGGGTTAGGGTTAGGGTAAGGATAAGAGTTAGGGTTAGGGATAGGTTTAGGATTCGGGTTAGGTTTAGGTTTAGGTTTAGGGTAAGGTGTAGGGTTAGGGTTATGTTTATGGTTAAGGTTAGGGGTAGGGTTAGGGTAAGGGTAAGGTTTAGGGTTAGGGTAAGGGTAAGGATTAGGGGCATGGTTAATGTTAGGGTTAGGTTAAGGGTTAGGTTAAGGGTTAGGGTTAGGGTTAAGGTTGAGGTTAGGGTTAGGGTTATTGTTAGGATGAGGGTTAGGTTTAGGTTTAGGGTAAGGGTTAGGTTTAGGGTTAGTTTTAGGGTTGGGGTTAAGTTTAGGGTTAGGGGTAGGGTAAGGGTAAGTGTTAGGGTTAGGGTTAGGGTTAGGGTTAGTGTAAGTGTTAGGGTTAGGGTTAGGTTTAGGATTATTGTTAGGGTAAGGGTTAGGGTTAGGGTAAGGGTTATGTTTAGGGTAAGGGTTAGGGTTAGGGTTAGGGTAAGGGTTTTGGTTAGGGTTAGGGTTAGGGTAAGGGTAAGGGTTAGTGTTAGGGTTAGGGTTATGGTTGAGGTTAGGGTTAGAATTAGAAGAAGGGTTAGGGTTAGGCTTAGGATAAGGGTTAGGGTTAGGGTAAGGGTAAGGGTTAGGGTTAGGGTTAGGTTTAGGGTTAGGGTAGGTTTAGGGTTAGGGTTAGGGTAAGGGCAAGGTTTAGGCTTAGGCTTAGGGTTAGGGTTAGGGTTAGGGTTAGGGTTAGGTTTATGGTTAGGGTTAGGGTAACGGTAAGGGTTAGGGTTAGGGTTAGGTTTAGGGTTATGGTTAAATTTAGGGTTAGGGTTAGGGTTAGGGTTAGGGTAAGGTTTAGGGTTAAGATTTGGATAATGGTTAGGTTTAGGGTTAAGGTTAGGGTTAGGGTAAGGGTAAGGGTTAGGGTTAGGTTTAGGGTTAGGGTAAGTGTAAGGTTTAGGATTAGGGTTAGGATTAGGTTTATGATTAGTGTTAGGGTTAGGGTAAGGATAAGGGTTAGGGTTAGGGTTAGGGTTAGGGTAAGGGTTAGGATTAGGTTTAGGTTTAGGTTTAAGGTAAGGGTTAGAGTTAGGGTTAGGTTTAGGGTTAGGGTAAGGGTAAGGGTTAGGGTTAGAATTAGGTTTAGGGTTGGGGTTAAGGTTAGGGTTAGGGTTAGGGGAAGGGTAAGGGTTAGGGTTAGGGTAAGGGTTAGGATTACGGTTACGGTTAGGGTTAGGCTTAGGGTAAGGGTATGTGTTAGAGTTAGGGTTAAGGTTATGGTTGTGGTTAGCATTAGGTTAAGCGTAAGGGTTAGGGTTAGGGTTAAGGTAAGGGTAAGGGTTAGGGTTAGAGTAGGGTTAGGTTTAGAGTAAGGGTTAGGGTTAGGTTTAGGGTAAGGGTAAGGTTTAGGGTTAGGGTTAGGGTTAGGGTAAGGGTATTGGTTAGGGTTAGGGTTAGGGTTAGGTTTAGGGTTGGCGTAAGGGTAAGGTTTAGGGTTTAGGGTTATTGTTAGGAAAAGGGTTAGGGTTAGGGTTAGGGTTAGGGTAGGGGTTAGGGTAAGGGTAAGTGTTAGTGTTAGGGTTAGATTTAGGATAAGGTTAAGGATTAGGGTTAGGTTTAGTGTTAGGATTAGAGGTTAGGGTTAGGGTTAAGTTGAAGGTTAGGTTTAGGGTTAGGGTTAGGGTAAGGGTAAGGGTTAGGGTTAGGTTTAGGATTAGGGTTAGTGTTGGGTTTAGGGTTAGAGTTAGGGTAAGGACAAGTGTTAGGGTTACGGTTACGGTTAAGTTTAACGTAAGGGTTAGGGTTAGACTTAGGCTTAAGGTTAGGGTTAGGGTTAGGGTTAGATTAAGGGTTAGGGTTAGGGTTAGGGTTAGGGTAAAGGTAAGGGTAAGGGTTAGGGTTAGGGTTATGGTTAGGGTTAGAGTTAGGTTTACGGTTAGGGTTAGGGATTAGGCTTAGGTTTAGGGTTAGGTTAAGGGTTAGGGTTAGGGTTAGGGTTAGGGTAAGGTTTAGGTTTAGGTTTAGGGTAAGCGTTAGGGTTAGGGTTAGGTAATGGTTAGGGTTAGGGTTAGGGTTAAGGTAAGGGAAAGGGTAAGGGTTAGGGTTAATGTTAGGGATAGGTTTAGGTTTAGGGTTAGGGTTAGGTTTAGGGTAAGAGTAAGGGTTAGGGTTAGGATTAGGGTTAGGGTTAGGGTTAGGGTAAGGGTTAGGGTTAGGGTTAGGGTTAGGGTTAAGTTTAGGGTTAGGGTTAGGGTAAGGGTAAGGTTTAGGGTTAGGTTTTGGGTTAGGGTTAGTGTTGGGGTTAAGGTTAGGTTTAGGGTAAGGTTGCGGGTTAGGATTAGGGTTAGGTTTAGGTTTAGGTTTAGGGTTACGGTAAGGGTTAGGGTTAGGGTAAGGGTGTGTGTTAGGGTTAGGGTTAGGGTTAGGGTAAGGGTTAGGATTAGCGTTAGGGTAAGGTTAATGGTTAGGATTAGTGTTAGGGTTATGGTAAGGGTAAGAGTTAGGGTTAGGGCTAGGGTAAGGTTTAGGGTGAGGGTTAGGGTTATGTTTAGTGTAAGGGTAAGTTTTAGTTTTAGGGTTAGGTTTAGGGTTAGGGTTAGCGTAAGGATAAGGGTTAGGCTTAGGATTAGGGTTAGGTTTAGGGTTAGGGTAAGTGTAAGGGTTAGGGTTAGGTTTAGGGTTAGGTTATGGTTTATGGTTAGGGTTAGGGTTAGTGATAGGTTTAGGGTTAGGGTTAGGGTTAGGGTTAGGGTAAGTGTTAGGGTTAGGGTTAGGGTAAGGGTAACGGTTAGGGTTAAGGTTAGGGTGAAGGTTATGTTTAGGTTTAGGTTTAGGATTAGGGTAAGGGTAAGGGTTAGGGTCAGGATTAGGGTTAGGGTTAGGGTAAGGGTTAGGGTTAGGAATAGGTTTAGGGTTACGGTTAGGGTTAGGGTAAGGGTAAGGTTTAGGGTTAGGGTTAGGGTTTGGGTTATGGTAGGGTTTAGGGTAAGGGATAGGTTTAGGTTTAGGTTAAGGGTAAGGTTTAGGGTTAGGTTTAGGGTTAGGGTTGTGGTTAGGGTTAGATTTAGGGTAAGGGTATGTGTTAGGTTTAGGTTTAGTTTTAGGGTTACGGTTAGGGTTAGCGTTAGGGTAAGTGTAAGGGTTAGGGTTAGGGTTAGGGTTAAGGTAAGGGTCAGGGTTAGTGTTAGGGTTAGGGTTAGGTTTAGGGTAAGGGTTAGGGTTAGGTTTAGGGTAACGGTAAGGTTTAGAGTTAGGGTTGGGGTTAGGGTTAGGGTAAGGTTAAGAATTAGGATTAGTGTTAGGGTTAGGTTTAGAGTCAGAGTTAGGGTTAGGGTAAGGGTTAGTGTTAGGTTTAGGGTAAAGGTAAGGTTTAGGGTTAAGATTAGGGTTACGGTAAGGGTAAGGGTTAGGGTTAAGGTTAGGGTTAGGTTTAGGGTTAGCGTAAGGGTTAGGGTAAGAGTTAGGTTTAGGGTTAGGTTTAGGGTTGGGGTGAAGTTCAGGATTAGGGTTAGGGTAAGGGTAAGGGTTAGGGTTAGGAATAGGGTTAGGGTAAGTGTTAGTGTTACGGTTAGGGTAAGGGTTAGGTTTAGAGTTAGAGTTAGCGTTAGGGTAAGGGTTAGTGTTATGGTTAGGGTAAAGGTAAGGTTTAGGGTTAGGATTAGGGTTACGGTAAGGGTAAGGGTTAGGGTTAAGTTTAGGGTTAGGTGTAGGGTTAGGGTAAGGGTTAGGGGTAGAGTTAGGGTTAGGGTTAGGCTAAGGGTTAGTGTTAGGGTTAGGGTAAGGGTAAGGTTTAGGGTTTGGGTTAGGGTTAGGTTAAGGGTAAGGGTAAGGGTTAGGGTTAGTGTTAGGTTTAGGGTAAGGGTAAGGGTTAGGGTTAAGGTTAGGGATAGGGTTAGGTTTAGGGGTAGGTTTAGGGTTAGGGTAAGGGTAAGGGTTAGAGTTAGGTTTAGGGTTATGGTTAGGGTAAGGGTAAGGTTTAGGTTTAGGGTTAGGGTTAGGTTTAGTGTTAGGTTTAGGTTTAGGGTTAGGGTAAGGATAAGGGTTAGGGTTAGGGTTAGGTTTAGGGTTAGGGCAAGGGTTAGGGTTAAGGTTAGGGTTAGGGTTAAGGTTAGGGTTGGGGTTAGGGTAAGGGTAAGTGTTAGGGTCAGGTTTATGGTTAGGGTTGGGTAAGGGTAAGGGTTAGGTTTAGGGTTAGGTTTAGGGTTAGGTATAGGTTAAGGTTTAGGGTTTGGGTAGGGATAAGGGTTAGGGTTAGGGTTAGGGTTAACGTTAGGTTAGGGTGAGGGTAAGTGTAAGGGTTAGGGTTAGTTTTAGGGTTAGGGTTAGGGTAAGGGTTAGGGTTAGGGTTAGCGTTAGGGTCAGGGTTAGGGTTAGTGTAAGGTAAGGATTAGGGTTAGGATTAGGGTTAAGGTTATGGTTATGGTTAGGGTAAGGGTATGTGCTAGGGTTAGGGGTTAGGTTTAGCGTTAGGGTTAGGGTTAGGGTAAGGGTTAGGGTTAGGGTTAAGGTTAAGGTTACGGTTAGGTTTAGGGTTAGGGTAAGGGTATGTGCTAGGGTTAGGGTTAGGTTTAGGGTTAGTGTTAGGGTAAGCGTAAGGGATAGGGTTAGGTTTAGGGTTAAGGTAAGGGTAAGGGTAAGGGTTAGGGTTAGGGTTAGGTTTAGGGTTAGGGTAAGGGTAAGGGTTAGTGTTAGGGTTAGGTTTAGGTTATGGTTTAGGGTTAGGCTTAGTGTTAGGGTAGGGCTTAGGGTAAGTGTAAGGGTTAGAATTAGGGTTAGGGTTAGATTTATGGTTAGGGTTAGGGTTAGGGTAAGGATAAGGGTTAGGGTTAGGGTTAGGGTAGGGTAAGGGTAAGAGTTAGAATTAGGTTTAGGGTAAGGTTTAGGGTAAGGGTTAGAGTTAGGGTTAGGGTTAGGATTACCATTAAGTTTAGGGTTAGGGTAAGGGTAAGTGTTAGATTTAGGGGTAGGTTTACGGTTAGATTTAGGGGTTAGGGTTAGGTTTAGGGTTAGGGTTAGGGTAAGTATAAGAGTTAGGGTTAGGGATAGGGTTAGGGTTACGATTAGGGTAAGGTTAAGGGTTTGGGTTAAGGTTAGGGTCAGTGTTAGGGTTAGGGTTAGTGTTTGGTTAAGGGTTAGGATTAGGGTTACGGTTAGGGTCAGGGTAAGGGTTAGGTTTAGGGTTAGGGTTAGGGTAAGGGTAAGGTTAGGGTTAGGATTAGGGTTAAGGTTAAATTTAGCGTTAGGGTTAGGGTTAGGGTTAGGTTTAGGTTTAGTGTAGGGTAAGGGTTAGGGTTAGGGTTAGGGTTAATGTAAGGGTTAGGGTTAGGGTTAGGGTTAGGGTTTGCTTAAGGGTTAGGGTTAGGTTTTGGGTTTGGGATATGGTAAGGGTAAGGGTTAGGTTTAGGTTTAGGGTTAGGTTTAGGGTTATTGTTAGGGTTAGGGTAAGTTAAGGGTTAGGGGTAAGGTTAGGGTTAGGGTTAGGTTTAGGGTTAGGGTTAAGTTTATGGTTAGGGTTAGGGTAAGGTTAAGGGTTAGTGTTAGGGTTAGTGATAGGTTTAGGGTTAGGGTTCGGGTAAGGGTAAGTGTTAGGGTTAGGGTTAGGTTTAGGGTTAGGGTTAGGGTTAGGGAAAGGGTAAGGGTTAGGGTTAGGGTTAGAGTTAGGGTAAGGTTTAGTGTTAGGGTTAGTGTAAGGGTTAGATTTAGGCTTAGGGTTAGCATTAAGGTTAGGGTTAGGGTTAGGGTAAGGGTAAGGGTTAGGGTTAGGGTTAGGGTTAGGGAAAGGTTAAGGGTTAGGGTTAGGGTTAGAGTTAGGGTAAGTTTTAGTGTTAGGGTTAGTGTAAGGGTTAGATTTAGGCTTAGGTTAGCATTAAGGTTAGGGTTAGGGTAAGGGTAAGTGTTAGGTTTAGGGTTAGGATTATGGTTAGATTTAGGGGTTAGGGTTAGGGTAAGGTTTTGGATTAGTGTAAGGATAAGGGATAGGGGTAAGTTTACGGTTAGGGTTAGGATTAGGGTTATGATTAGTTTTAGGGTGAGGTTAAGGGTAAGGTTTAGGGT